>NW_027169170.1:122500-220000 GCF_036898095.1 Palaemon carinicauda | reverse complement strand
AAGTTAACTGTTGGCAGTTGGTCCAGAATGGTTTGGGCAACACACACACCCCGATCAGGTTGATCTCAGTTATATTTTATCATGACAAATTGTAAAAATAACCAGGTTTTAAATATTTTACCCGAGCCATCAAAAACGAGTCTTAAATCCTTAGCTAGATATGCACAGACGCACACAGATTCCAACCCTTCCCATCCCCTCCCGTCTCCTAACTACAACCCGCTGGTTTGACAAGTTGTGGGAGAGTGGTTTCAGAGTGTACTTCTCGGTGGTACCCTTTCGACAGGGTATGATTACTCCCTCTTCCCCCTGAACGTGACAGTAGAGATTCACATTATATATACAGTACAGTCAGGGCACTTGCTCTTTTTTATACAAGTGGCATTATTTATCACAGTCTAACATTCAGACCACAGCATCTCCCCAAAAATAAAGTTTTTCCTTCGTCTGAACCCCTATATTCATACTTTCTTTCTACTGCACAATAGAGAACATCTTAAATAAGATGCATCTTTTGTTTCGTTGATTCCTAAGGTTTTTCTTCCAAAACAGTAAGCTATTATGACTTGATAATGGTGGGATTAATTTGTCTGTTGTCTGCTGCCCTATTTACATTTCTGTTTATTTGAATTGAGAACTTGGTGTCTAAAAGATTTCCAAACAATATTTGAAATGATAACTGTCTAGAAAAAAATTCCAAACAGTTACTAATATTGGGAAATGTAACTTTAGAATTTTTTACTAATGTTAAAATAATTGTAGAGAGAGTAGTTTATATTGTAGCCTTTTGTAATTATGGAAATGTAGTCATGTACAATGATTTTTACAGCAGTTTCCACTTTATCCTGTGCCTTTTATTTTTCTCATAAACATCAGGCCAGTTTTTTAAGACAGTACCCATATTCTCTAAAACACTTGAAAAACGTATGGAACGGAACTCTATAGCAATTTTCCATTTCACAATTATTTACATATTTAAAAAGTATTTGTACTTCAAAGCATTATAATAAAACCCATTGCAATTCATTACTTAACCCTTTTACCCCCAAAGGACGTACTGGTACGTTTCACAAAACTCATCCCTTTACCCCCATGGACGTACCGGTACGTCCTTGCAAAAAAATGCTATAAAATTTGTTTTTTTCGTATTTTTAATAAATTTTTTTAGAAACTTCAGGCATTTTCCAAGAAAATGAGACCAACCTGACCTCTCTATGACAAAAATTAAGGCTGTTAGAGCAATTTGAAAAATATATACTGCAAAATGTGCTTGAACAAAAATAACCCCTTGGGTGTTAAGGGTTGGAAATTTCCAAAGAGCCTGGGCGTAAAAGGGTTAACGTGCAAGTTATCACTACTATTACAAATTGTAACTTTTTTTCATATCTCTATATAAACAAAAGACTTATTTCTCCAGAATAAAGCATTATATTGTAATAAAACTTTTTGCAATGCATCACTTAAGGTGTAAGTTATTACAGTATTATAAATTCTAACTTTTTCCTGCCTCCAAAAAAGCTAAAGACTTACTTCATCAAAATAAAGAGGAGGTAAACATCTGTAACAATTCCTAATATCTTTGCTTGAAGCTATTATTGCACTGTACTGTATGCAGTTTCATTAAGACTATCAATCTTTGCAGAACTATCCTGGAATTGGACACAGACCTACCATCGGAGAAAGTCCACGAAGCAACTGATGTTATTGTATCACAGATCAACTCCACAGTTTCTGAGCTAAAACGACTATTCCTTGTCGAGGATCTCGTGGACTCCGTCAAAGTAAGTATCTACTGTACCTGGTAGGTAAATAATCTATCAGGTGAGGTAGTTATACCTCTACGTGTACACTGATAGGCATCTTTTGAAATGCCATGAGAAATCTCGGTGGAAAGAGGGTTTCTATGTGCATGTGTTATGAAACTTTGACATAACATTATGGTAATACAGTACTGTAATACTAGACAGAAAGAGAGTACAGTAGTTGGGAATGTTAACGGCTATTATGCGTTCCTCAAATTTTATAAACATTTAGAACGTGTTCTCTTAAATTCAGCACATTTAAGACCAGCTAAATTTTCTATATATTCTCTTTAAAATACCCTTGAGTGTTCTTGTAGTCTTCTGCAACCTTGAAATATTTTATAAATGAATGTCAGGCATGATCTCTCGATGAATTTTCATCAGTGATATCAGACAAAAGTATGATCTGATTTGAATATGGAAACTATTATTTGATAATTGGATATCGTTTTGGGTCCCATGATAAACTGCTTACACAGCAGATATTCGACACGTTTGCTCATACAATTCATTAATGTGAAAGGGCATTTTATCAATATTATTTATAGAACCTGTAATGGTATTTTATTAATTGAAGTCTTTAAAAATTCAGACACATTATTTATTTACTGTTTAAAGTTTCATATTTTGTGTTGGAAAGATCATTTGTATAAATTGTATTAGATTAAAACATCCATGCATTATATCATACAGTTCTGTATTTACATTACATTTTCCTTGAGATTATGGAATGCTAAATGATTGGATTATTTTTAAGTAGAGCAATAGAAATTTTTAATAAGAGGAATTGAGAAATGAGTGTAACATTTGTAGTAAAAACAGACACACTGCTTAAATACCAAGGTTATGGAAAACACTAAATCATCCTTCAAATAATGCCATGACCAAAGGTTTTTGCTATAAGCTTTTCCAAGGTCGTGATTTCAGAATCAATGATTTATCCTTAGTCATGGTAGGTATAGAAATTTTAATCTCCATGACATAGTAGTTGCTGCCTTTTTAAAAGAAACTTTAACATTTTTTATATTCTGTCGAGTCATTTATTTAGTGATGGGAGCATACACACGACACAATTTTGAGTCGTATACGGATTCTATTATCCTGAGGAAAGATGAGATTAGTAAGTTTACGTTCACAGTGGAAGGTCATGCACAAAAATAACCGAGAGGATCGTTTTACACAAACCACAGACTTCTCTCTAAGTTACATAGGATACTTTTAATTATGTCTTATATTAATTAGGAAGGAATCTAGGATAAATGATAGTCTATGCAGCTGGCCATGGTTTGTTACTCTCCGACCCTTCCAATGTACAGTATACTGTACTACTTTGACCTTTGGTCGTCTACCTGTGGGTCCGTCTTACCTATGTAGGTTACGCTTGTTGGTGAATGGTTGGTTGACCCCATTCCTCTACAAGAACCAATTGGGAAGGGATTTAGCGAGGGTCAAACCTACTTTCCTGTGATATATATTATATATGTATTTTTTTGAGTATCACACCAAACTTTTCAAATAGACAGCTTTTATTTCACTCGTACATATGTCTATTTAGACTAATTTGTCCTTTTAGACTTGTGTTGTCTACGTTTTTCTTCCTCCGTGCATTGGATGCCGTGATCGAGGCAGTTGGTTTTTGTCACGGCTCTCCGGACGGTGCACCTCTATGCACAGTGCCCATCCACCTCACCCTCATAAACCTTGTTTTATATTAATAACCTCAAATTGCATTGTTGCAGATAATGTTTTTTTATGGCCAGTGATCGTACTCACGTTCTCGTACCATACATATGGCACCCAGACATACCTGGATCTAATCTGTATTTAACTCTCCAAGGTAATTTAGGGTAAGGGGTACAGGCCTATTGAAGTGCCACTCCAAGTTCTCTTCTCGGACTGGGTGCGTATGTGTGAGGTGGTAATCGCCTTGGGCTCTGGTTCGGATATGGTTGATGACAGCCGTATTGGTTTTGATATCTTTCACATGGTACAGTCCCTTCTAGGCAAATTCAGATTTGTGTTTCTTTAGTTGGTCTTTTTAATAAATCTTGTCCCCATATCTATATGTCAGATGATTGTATAAGGGAATGCTGATCTTATTTCTTCTGATACTTCTCATTGTCCCTCAACATAAACCTTTGTGTGGTCTAAAATCATACAATATCATCCGATATTGTGTGTTGTATAATAACGGTTCACAACAGTATGGGGTCTTACCCACTGGCTACAAAGAGAGGGTACTATATCTTTGATGAAGCTATTATAGCCTGTGTTTAGGGCAAACTCTGCCCACAGCAGCATTTCCACCTACTGGTTTGAACTGTACTTTCAAAACATTCGTCACATTTCGCTTATGGGAATCCACAAGCCCATTGACTGATGGCCGATAAGAGGTGATATAAAATAATTTTTGTGATCTTGGTCACACCTTGAATGCTTCATTAATGAATTCTCTTCCTTTAATACTTATTAACAAGTACTACCAGCCATGTTGTGGTCCTTGGAATCAAATCTCTTTTTATCCCTACTGGAAAATAAAAGGTGCCTTACCCGAGGGATCTCTGTACAGTACACCTAAATGCCTTGCGTAGGGACTATCATTAATTATATGGATAGCTTTCTTCATCAAAGAGGGAGCTAGAACATCGCAAGATTGGATACTGTCCGGTCTCTTCTCTTAAGATGTCATCTTCAATGAAGACCACATCACTTCGCAAGCGCAAGAATTCTGGGAACTCGTTAGTCGTACTTCTCACACAAGCGCTAACTTGGTTAATCCAGGCTTCAGGTTTTTGTCTCACACATACCACTAGTCAACTCATTCATGGGGCAAGCCGGTGGGTTCCTCCTTAACATCCTCCATAAACATTCACAGTTCTCTCTCCTTGGACTCTTCAAGGTTCGGTACCACAGGACCCCTCTCCTTGGACAGTGTAGGGGGCCAATTTGATGCCTTGCTGCCTCAACCGTTGAGTCACTGATATTATAGGCGAGGAAAGAGCTTTCACCTCTCCCCATGGCTGTCCAAATCATTCAGTTTTGCACCATCTACACGGTGGGAATTGTAGCTTTCAATGGGTGCCCATACCTGATCGGAAATGCAAGCTACTTTAAGGAGTAGAGCCCTCACTAGCATTCACTTCTCTTCGTCTTCTCGTACCTTCTCTGTTAATAGAGCCCAGCTTTCTATCTAGTTATCTTGACGTTGTATTCTGCGATGCCCTCCCCAACTCGTAAGTCCGAGCTTTAAGTTGTAATTTTTCGTCCTTGAGGGAAAAGTGTTTTGGGTTCTTGAGTGACCCCCAATTATGGTTTCATGATCCCATCCCGTATAACAGGGAAGTCATGGCTCAGGTCATCTTATTGTTGGTCTGGGTAAGCTAAGTCATACCATCCGCAAGTAGCCTTGTTGCAGCTATCCAAGAAGGCTTCAGTCGACAAGAGTACTCTACGGGAAGAGAATTTTCAAATGTGTAAAACCGGTAGTATTATACCACTTCCTCTTCTCCCTGCAGGGTAGAGATTGTAGTTTATCTTTAAAAAATACTGTTCCGACCCTTCCGTAGGTTGCAACATATTTCTGCTAGTTCTCACATGGTTTTTTTGTAAGACTGGTTATATGACTTAAGTTGGAAGGATCCTAGAATAAATGGTACGTACCTCAGGACATGACTAGCTCGACCTTGGGTCATCATATTCTATGGTCCGAATCGCCAGAGTAATTTACGCTCGATGGCGATTGTTTCGTCAACCTCATAGCTCTATAAAAATCAATCGGGAGTGGATTTAGCGAATCTCAAGCCTACAATTGTTATCTGTAACAAACTTTCCCAGTGGCTCACAACAAGCTTGTCCGTTACCCTCTTTCATGAGGGAAAAGACTGTTGGTAGTTCAACAGGGCTTCACTGTTGTGGGGGAGTAGTTATAATCACGCACGATTGGTTCGTAATGAAGAAGCAATAAATACTACGATACAGAGTTTTCTTGCTTGAGGGTACACTCGGGCACACTGTTCTATCTAGTTTCTCATCCTCTTGTTTTGTTGAAGTTTTTATAGTTTACATATGAAATGTTATTTTAATCTTACTATTCTTAAAATATTTGATTTTTCCTTATTTCCTTTCCTCACTGGGCTATTTTCCCTGTCCCTGGGCTTATAGCATCCTGCTTTTCCAACTAGGGTTGTAGCTTAGCACTTAATAATAATAATAATACAGTGTTTTCAAACCAATTTAAATCTACCATTAATTGGTTATACCTTGTATTTTGTACTTACCGCATTTATTTCTTCCAGTTTGGCTGCCTTCTCTGGTGTCTGACCTACTTGGGCTCATGGTTCAATGGACTGACACTGGTAATCCTGGCAGTAGTGGCCCTGTTCTCCCTTCCCAAGGTCTACGAGCAAAACCAGACACAAATCGACCAGTACGTTGGTCTCGTCCGTTCCCAAGTCAATGACGTCATGTCCAAGTGAGTTCAATACACTGATATAGTTTGTTTTATCTGATTTTTAATTTCATGTACAGTATTTAATTTTTTTGAAAGAATATGAAGAGAACTTTAGTTGCATAGAAAGAAGAGTTGATGTCAAAACAGATTACACGTTATATTGGGTTTCTAGAATGAAGGAAAAGATTATTTTACCTTTGGAGAGAACCAATTTTTGAAGGAAATTATATCTGAACTTTAATAGTTTTATTTTATCCTATCATTATTTTTCAGGCTATGTAATTAATTGATTTGGATCTAATAAATTAATTGAACTACATAAAACTGCATTGTTTTGTGAACAGTTGTAGTAATACTTGGTTTTCAAGTATGAAATTTATCCAAGTGATGATGGAATTTTCAAGAATTGTATAAACTATATTTTTACTACCTTTTGTAAAACAAAAAATTTATAATTTGGACTCAGTATAAGAGTAAAAATAATATAGGTGCATTAAATTACTCTTTAAAATATTTTTTTTTTTGCATAATAGTTAGTATTGTAAACTATTGGTGAAGTCTTGCCCTTACAGTCTTACTAAATAAAAGTAGATTTATATAACTTTGTATATACCCAAAGGATACCTAATTACTGTAATGAATACGGGGGAAAAAAACTTAAGCCGAGATCTGAAATGTGAAAACCAATATTAATTAAACCGTCTTGTCTTGCAGGGTGAAGGCTGCTCTCCCAATCGGGAACAAAGAGAAGACGCAGTAGATTTTCCTAAGTGTGATATCTTAGTGCATATGTGTTTGTGCGCTGCATCGAACCACTGGCGTCTTGCATCACATTGCAAACTTGACATCTGTTTCTTATTTGTCTTTTTGTGCAAGAGAGCAATACCAGTGGGGGAGCCAATTTAGTGTTGTGGCTGAGCATTCGCTGCTCCCTTTCTTCACAATTCATCGCTCGCTGGAAATTTTCAATTAGCGCTGCCCACCAGTGTTTCATTGTTACAACATAGACTTGGTAATCATGCTAAAGCTTAGGTTTATATGATTCGCAGATAAAACACCTTTTTCGTTTTCAATGTATAGTTACACGGAGACCAATCAAACCCAGCGGCCCAAAACTCTTGTGCAGCGGAGGGAGCAGAGACAAAATATCCTGAGTGAATGTATAAAATAAATGAGGCACAGTTTGAGAGCGCGAGAGGCACTTCCAGCTGATATATATATATTTAGTGCTCGTGATAATGCTCAGCTCAGATGCTACTGTGCCTCTGGTCACCCTAGAAATGGAGCTCACCTTTGCTTGCATGTCTTAGCGGATGAGTTTTTTCTTCAAGCCCGCCATTCTTCTGGGTTGAATAGATTTCTGTTAAACAAGTAATGTCCCACAGGACATTATGGGAAGATATCCAGTCAAGGGTGAGGGACATTGTATGTGAGATTACACATAGCTCCATTGTATAGTCAATTACTACATGTAGGATATTTTTTTCTTTATTTTTTGACAGTAGCACTGTGAAAGGAATCAATGCAAAAATGTTTAAATAGTTTTGTTTTTGGAATGCTTTTAAAAACTGGCTGTCTTAAATGGTTAACTGTAGATCTGTCGTCAGATGTCACTTCTAAAAGATCTGTCTGTATAAGTTATATATTTACCTTTAAAGCTTTTTTTCATTTTTCTATAGGACAACTGACTATGTACCCCAGTGGCATATACTTTTTTATAAATGATATGCAAATAGGGTTTTGATTTTTATAAAGTATATATGAATATATATATATATATCTATAATCACCTTAAGTACTGCTGTATGGGGGGGAAAACCTAGTTCCATTTTGATGGGTGTTCTCTTGTGTATGTGAAGTGGGATATTTTTTTTCTTTCTTTCTTTTCCCTCTTAACTATCATAGTGCTGTTGCTTACCACAAACTGTATAACAAGGCTTCTGTGTACAACCTCATTATTAAATGTCATCTTCAAATTGCAAAGAGGGATCCTGGCCATTTAACTATTGAGTGTTTTCTGTTCTAGGGATCCAAGAACTTTAACTTTCACCCAGTTATAAATTAATTTAAGTTTACGTAAAAGGAATTTTAATTTTACATATAAAAAAAAATGTATTGTAGGATGAGGCCTTTTCATTATTTATATTTGGGTCATGGGTAGGAAAAAAGCAAATGTAAAAATTTTAAGTTGAATGGTTTTCTAAATATCTGTAGGTGTTCTTTCATATTGCATCTCTTACTGTCACAAACAACAGTAAAATTTGCTGTATTACCAAATAAAACATCCATGATAAATGCACTATTTTTATTTATCCTCCATGACTTCATAGAAAATAAATAGTGAAGGTATAATTCATAAATATTAATCCTAGAAACAAACAGTTGACAGGAATTTGGATATTTACAATGGCATTTTTATCTGTACGACGTGAAAGTAGCGTACGTAGTAAGAACACTTTAAAAATTGTAATACAATAGGGCTTCTGCAACTCAAAGTCTTAAAATCTACTTACTGGGCTTTGTACAATGTATTTATAAATGTTAAAATGCCCACAGCCTCTTAATAAAAGACTCAGAAATTCTGTGCTCTTTAGCTTTAAAATGGGAAATGCTCATCTACTGTAGTAAAAAATCAGTTCAAACCCCACTGAAAGTAAATGGCACAGCCAGTGCTTTTTATAATTTTTCCTACAAGTATTATGCAGTATCTCTAACGGCTTAATATGTAAAAATCCATTTCTTTTGGATGTTCAGTAAACAAACCCAGCACTTTACCTCGCCTATTCTGCCCAGAACACTGTGATATCAGACAAATTACATTTTATAAATACAAGAAATAAATTCCCAAGACTTTGTGCCTACAATGTGCCTAGCTCCTAACAAATGCCTAAATGACCAGAGTAAAGAAAAAACAGATGTCCAAGATCCTCTATAACACGTGGACTCTACCAAAATAGAATCAGGATAGACAATGCGCAAACATTAGAACAATGATAATGATAAGTATTCACACTTCCCTTACTTTGTTGTGAACAAGACCGATATATCTGCAATAAACAGCAGAATATTTTAGTAGTATGACCTAGAAAATTATTGAAAAGGGGATAGACATAAAGGACCTCTAGACTTGAAAATTCAACAGAAGACAAGAGAAATCATTTAACATCTAAACCCAAACCAGTTGGGAAGTGGGCAAAAGCCCTCGGAATCAAAACATATCTCCCACACTGCACTTAAGGGTCTTTATAGTGATCCTTCACTCATAGATGCATTAAATTTCTAGCCTTCCGTTCCTGTTTCATCGCTCCTCTCTTCATTTACGAACCTTGAATTATAACAAGGGCAACTATGATGTTTTCCTCTACATGCATATGCAGGTATAGGAGACATTAAAATTGCCGAGCAAAGATACAAAAAAGCAGATTGAGAATGTACAATACAATAATGTCTAAACTCAATTTGCACTCCAGAATGATAGTCAAAGCCTGTAGCAGAAACAGCCCGAGTGTTGGTTCTGTAGTTTGAAAAAAGTTCATTTAGCAATTGTATAAAAACAAGAAATTCATGGAAAACTTGAAATAAGAACAAAGTCTCTCTTCCTAGCCTCACTGAGTGGCTGCTACAAGCACTGGCACATTCGATAAATAGGATTATCAGTATGTGATCACCAGATCTGTGTATTCCAGCAAGCTGAACTTCCTCAAGCTCTTGGTTGTAAAACATTCATAGCAATGGCTATGATAGCAATTTGTGCATGGATAAAAAACTCAAAACATGCACAAACAAAGTCAACTATGCACTGAGATTCTAGAAAAATGAAATGTACCAGTATAACCAAAGAATATACTAAAAAGAGATGTTTTACTTGGATGCTTCAACAAGCAATAGGGACGTACCTTCATTTATATCCTTGGTTAAAATCAAAATATTTCTACTTTAATCATAAAAGATTACAAACGAAGAAAGAGGCTAGTTATAGGAGCTAACACCAGTACGTCTAATTCTAAAACTGTGGAGGCAGCGAAGGAGACTCGTGCTGGATTACCCGAGACTTCTTATGTTTACTAACGACTATACTCGATCTCTAACATCACACTGTTCTGGTCAACGAAGGCAAAGTAAAGCAGGAAGTCTTTACACCGTAAGGAGAAATTACAGTACAATTTTTATGACTCAGGGATGATATGGTCATAATTTCTATTAATCAACCTCCTGGGAACTTTATAATAATAATGCTAATGTAAAACAAAATCATAGATTCAATCACAGCTAAAAAAAGAATTAATCCCTCTTACGATACAGCATTAAATTTCCTCTGTCCAGAACATTATGTGCAATTTGTAACTAATTTTCACAAGGGTAATGGTCTAAAATCAGAGGACAAATAAATCATGAAATACTATACGCAAGATCATTCTTAAAACCTTTTCCAAATAATGAACGATGATGAGAGAAAAGTAATTCATCACATTTGATTCTACTTTTAACCACGGGGAAAAAAAGCAGAATGAAGATTTCTTAATCCAACAACATAACGATAAACGGACACATCCGAAATACTGATTGTGAATAAAATGGACATTTGAGAACTAAAAAATGAGGATGACACGTCTATACTAAAGTGCTGTCATATAACTTAGATCTTTGATAGTTCTTACCCCGAAAAAATGGTCTAAGTTTCTAATTTTGCGATTTAGCAAACTCCAATAGAAGGCTGTTGAACTCTCGGAGACTACAGCTCGTTCTCACGGCTTCAGGATCAAAGTGCGTTCGGCTGGCCTTGTGATTCGCGCGCTGAAGGTACTCAACAACCTTGTTGATTTTCCCCAAGTCATGACCTGTTGAAAGTTTATACGCAATGAAGAGGAACAAGTTTTATTATCTAGTTTAACTAATTTACTGTTATAGTTACGAGAAAGTGTCTCAGGTTTTCAAACTTGATAAGACAAGATATAAAATGACAACCTGATCATTGTTAAAAACTTTAAATAATGGTAAAACTAATTTATCAACACTGAATGAATACCAAAATGATTAGTAAATATATTGAAATAATTATGAGTACAGTACTACTGTTGCAATTAAAACACAATTCTAAGTAATTATTATTACTATCCAAGCTACAACCCTAGTTGGAAAAGCAAGATGATATAAGCCCAAGGGATCCATTAAGGAAAAACAGCCCAATGAGGAAAGAAAATAAGGAAATAAATAAATGATGAGAACAAATTAACAATAAATCATTCTAAAGATAGTAACAACGTCAAAACAGATATGTCATATATAAAACTATAAAAAGACTTACGTCAGCCTGTTCAACATAGAAACATAAAAAGCCCGGAAGTAAAGAATAAAATTCTTATTTCTGTATACTATACAGAAGCTCTGGGTGATAGGAGGATAGATGTGAGAGAAGCAAGAGAGCGTTCTAGAAATAAGAATGAATGGTGAGCAATTGTGACGCAGTTCCGGTAGACTCTGCTGCTTCCTCCGGTGCCTTGGATGACCGTGGAGGTAGCAGCAGTAGGGGATTCAGTGTTATGAAGCTTCATCTGAGGTGGCTAACGGGGGAGGGTGGGCTGTGGCACCCTAACAGTACCAGCCAAACTCGGTTTAGTCCCTTGTCAGGCTGGGAGGAACGTAGAGAGGAGAGGTCCCCTTTTCTTTTTCATTTGTTTGATGTCGGCCACCCCCCAAAATTGGGGGAAGTGTCTTGGTGTATGTATGTACTATACAGATAATTACTTCTCACTTAATGAAATTAAGAAAATCAGCACTAAAGTAAATATATTTCCTATCCATGCCTACAAACTTCACAGCATATGAACCAAAATAGATTATTGTAAAATCTTCAAATGTGAGATGGCTTTAGATATTACAATCATTTCATGACGTAACTAAAAGTTCAATCTTGCAGTCAACGTTTTTATGTTTAACAAACTGACATAAGTCTCTTTTTATAGTTTATATATGAAAGCACTATTTAACGTTATTGTTCTTAAAGTGTTTTATTTTAATTGTTCATTACTATAGTTTATGTGTTATCTTGTTTCCTTTCCTCCTCGAGCTATTTTTGCCTGTTGAAATCCTTGGGCTTATAAATAAGCATCCTGTTTTTCCAACTAGGTAGTAGCTTAGCTATAAAATTAATAATATGTTATTTTCATTAGTAAAATAAATTTTTGAATATACTTACCCGATAATCATGTAGCTGTCAACTCCGTTGCCCGACAGAAATCTACGGACGGGATACGCCAGCGATCGCTATACAAGAGGGGGGTGTACTCACCAGCGCCATCTGTGGTCAGGTACTCCAGTACTTCTTGTCAACACCACCTCAATTTTTTCCTCGGTCCACTGGTTCTCTATGGGGAGGAAGGGTGGGTCAATTAAATCATGATTATCGGGTAAGTATATTCAAAAATTTATTTTACTAATGAAAATAACATTTTTCAATATTAATCTTACCCGATAATCATGTAGCTGATTCACACCCAGGGGGGTGGGTGAAAACCAGTGTACATGTTAATCAAGAAGCTAAGTATCCCGTATTTCATTTTTATCAGTTATTCAAAATAACAAATGAAATTATAAGTACCTGGTAAGGAAGTCGAGTTGAACCATTACTCTGCCTTTAATAAGTACGTCTTCCTTACTGAGCGCAGCGGTCCTCTTAGGAGGCTGAACAACTCTTAGGTGCTAAAGTATAAAGGGCTGCAACCCATACTAAAGGACCTCATCACAACCTCTAACCTAGGCGCTTCTCAAGAAAAGAATTGACCACCCGCCAAATCAACAAGGATGCGGAAGGCTTCTTAGCCTACCGTACAACCCAAAACAACAATAAAAGCATTCAAGAGAAAGGTTAAAAAGGTTATGGGATTATGGGAATGTAGTGGCTGAGCCCTCACCTACTACTGCACTCGCTGCTACGAATGGTCCCAGGGTGTAGCAGTTCTCGTAAAGAGACTGGACATCTTTGAGATAGAATGATGCAAACACTGACTTGCTCCTCCAATAGGTTGCATCCATAATACTCTGCAGAGAACGGTTCTGTTTGAAGGCCACTGAAGTAGCCACAGCTCTCACTTCATGTGTCCTTACCTTCAGCAAAGCAAGGTCTTCATCCTTCATGTGAGAATGAGCTTCTCTAATCAGAAGCCTTATGTAATAAGAAACTGCGTTCTTAGACATATGCAGCGAAGGTTTCTTAATAGCACACCATAAGGCCTCTGATTGTCCTCGCAAGGGTTTTGACCTTTTAAGATAGTACTTAAGAGCTCTGACAGGGCAAAGTACTCTCTCCCGTTCGTTACCCACCAAGTTGGAAAGGCTAGGAATTTCGAACAATTTAGGCCAAGGACGAGAAGGAAGCTCATTTTTTGCCAAAAAACCGAGCTGTAAGGAACATGTAGCCGTTTCAGATGTGAAACCTATGTTCCTGCTGAAGGCGTGAACCTCACTTACTCTTTTGGCTGTTGCAAGGCAGACGAGGAAAAGAGTTTTGAGAGTGAGGTCTTTAAAAGAGGCTGACTGGAGAGGTTCAAATCTAGGTGACATAAGGAACCTTAGGACTACGTCTAGATTCCAGCCTGGAGTGGACAACCGACGTTCTTTAGAGGTCTCAAAAGACCTAAGGATGTCCTGCAGATCTTTGTTGGAGGAAAGATCCAAGCCTCTGTGGCGGAAAACCGCTGCCAACATACTTCTGTACCCCTTGATCGTAGGAGCTGATAGAGATCTAACATTCCTAAGATGTAACAGGAAGTCAGCAACTTGGGTTACAGTGGTACTGGTAGAGGAAACTGCATTGGTTCTGCACCAGCTACGGAAGACTTCCCACTTAGATTGATAGACTCTGCGAGTGGATATCCTCCTTGCTCTGGCAATCGCTCTGGCTGCCTCCTTCGAAAAGCCTCTAGCTCTAGAGAGTCTTTCGATAGTCTGAAGGCAGTCAGACGAAGAGCGTGGAGGCTTGGGTGTACCTTCTTTACGTGAGGTTGACGTAGAAGGTCCACTCTTAGAGGGAGAGTCCTGGGAACGTCGACCAGCCATTGCAGTACCTCTGTGAACCATTCTCTTGCAGGCCAAAGGGGAGCAACCAGCGTCAGCCGTGTCCCTTCGTGAGAGACGAACTTCTGAAGAACCCTGTTGATGATCTTGAACGGCGGGAATGCATACAGGTCGAGGTGGGACCAATCCAGCAGAAAAGCATCCACGTGAACTGCTGCCGGGTCTGGAATCGGGGAACAGTACAATGGGAGCCTCTTGGTCATCGAGGTAGCGAACAGATCTATAGTTGGCTGACCCCACAGGGCCCAAAGTCTGCTGCACACGTTCTTGTGAAGGGTCCATTCTGTGGGGATGACTTGAGACCCTCCTGCTGAGGCGATCTGCCGAGACATTCATATCGCCCTGAATGAACCTCGTTACCAGCGTGAGCTTTCGACTTTTTGACCAAATGAGGAGGTCCCTTGCGATCTCGAACAGCTTCCTCGAATGAGTCCCTCCCTGCTTGGAGATGTACGCCAAGGCTGTGGTGTTGTTGGAGTTCACCTCCACCACCTTGTTTAGCAGGAGGGACTTGAAGTTCCTTAAGGCCAGATGAACTGCCAACAACTCCTTGCAATTGATGTGAAGCGTTTCCTGTTCCTGGTTCCATGTCCCCGAGCATTCCTGTCCGTCCAATGTCGCGCCCCAGCCCGAGTCTGATGCGTCCGAGTAGAGATGAAGGTCGGGGGTTTGAACAGCTAAAGAGAGACCCTCCTTGAGAAGAATGTTGTTCTTCCACCACGTTAGAGTAGCCCTCATCTCTTTGGAAACAGGAATAGAGACCGCCTCGAGCGTCATATCCTTGTTCCAGTGAGCTGCTAGATGGTACTGAAGGGGGCGGAGGTGGAGTCTCCCTAACTCGATGAACAGGGCTAACGATGAAAGAGTCCCTGTTAGACTCATCCACTGCCTCACCGAGCATCGGTTCTTCTTCAGCATGCTCAGGATGCACTCTAGGGCTTGGTTGATTCTTGGGGCCGACGGAAAAGCCCGAAAAGCTCGACTCTGAATCTCCATTCCCAGGTAAACGATGGTTTGGGAAGGAACGAGCTGGGACTTCTCTAAATTGACCAAGAGACCCAGTTCCTTGGTCAAATCCAAAGTCCATCTGAGACTCTCCAGACAGCGACGACTTGTGGGGGCTCTTAAAAGCCAGTCGTCTAAATAAAGGGAGGCTCTGATGTCTGCCAAGTGAAGGAATTTCGCAATATTCCTCATCAGTCGCGTAAACACAAGAGGTGCCGTGCTTAGGCCAAAGCACAGGGCTTGGAATTGGTACACAACCTCTCCAAAGACGAATCTCAGAAAAGGTTGGGAGTCTGGATGGATGGGAACGTGAAAGTAGGCGTCTTTCAGATCCAACGAGACCATCCAGTCCTCCTGCCTGACCGCTGCTAGGACCGACTTCGTCGTCTCCATTGTGAACGTCTGCTTGGTGACATAAGCATTGAGCGCACTGACGTCCAGCACCGGTCTCCAACCTCCTGTCTTCTTGGCCACCAGGAAGAGACGGTTGTAAAAGCCCGGGGATTGATGGTCCCGGACTATCACCACTGCCTCCTTCTGTAACAGGAGCGACACCTCTTGATGTAACGCTAGCCTCTTGTCCTTCTCCTTGTAGTTGGGAGAGAGGTTGATGGGAGATGTGGTCAGAGGGGGATTGCGGCAGAACGGAATTCTGTAACCCTCCCTTAGCCACTTGACAGACTGAGCGTCTGCACCTCTTCTGTCCCAGGCTTGCCAGTAGGTCTTGAGTCTGGCTCCTACAGCTGTCTGGAGAGGAGGGAAGTCAAAGCTTGCTTTTCGTGGACTTGGCACCTTTCTTGGACTTGCCCCTGTGACTGTCTCCACGGGAACTTCCTCGGCTGGGGGCTCTGCCACGAAAGGGCGGAATGAATCTGGTAGCAGGTGTATCAGCCACAGGGGTGCGGTAAGATCTCGGCACTGAAGGTACGATTTTAGCCTTACGTGCTAAAGAGGCCATGAGGTCATGCGTATCTTTCTGGATAAGAGCCGCAGCCATCTCCTTGATTAGCTCCTCCGGAAACAGGAACTTGGAGAGAGGAGCAAACATCAACTGTGACCTCTGGCAAGGGGTGATACCAGTAGATAAGTAGGAGCATAGATGTTCCCTTTTCTTGAGGACTCCTGAGACAAAAATAGAAGCAAGTTCGCCAGAACCATCGCGAATTGCTCTGTCCATACAGGACATGATCAGCATGGCCGAGTCTTTGTCAGAAGGGGCAGTCTTCTTGCTCAAGGCCCCCAGGCACCAATCGAGGAAATTAAAAATTTCGAAGGCGCGGAAGACTCCCTTCAACAAGTGGTCCAGATCAGAAAAAGTCCAGCAGACCTTAGAGCGTCTCATAGCCGACCTACGGGGAGAGTCAACCAAACTTGAGAAGTCAGCCTGGGCAGAGGCAGGGACCCCCAAGCCTGGTTCCTCTCCCGTGGCATACCAGACGCCCGACTTAGAAGCCAGCTTAGGAGGAGGAAACATAAAAGATGTCCTTCCCAGTTGCTGCTTGGACTGCAACCAATCCCCTAAAACCCTCAAAGCTCTCTTTGATGATCTGGCGAGGACAAGCTTGGTGTAGGCAGACGTAATAGGCTGCATGCCTAGAGAAAACTCGGATGGGGGAGAACGAGGGGTTGCAGAAACGAAGTGTTCAGGGTATAACTCTCTGAACAGAGTCAGGACCTTACGAAAGTCTAATGAAGGTGGCGACGACTTGTGTTCCTCCACATCAGAAGAAGGATCATCCAGGTGAGCAGCTTCATCCTCAGAAACCTCATCTCCTGAGAGTTGAGAAGCGAGAGGTAACGGTATAGCGGCATGCTGAATGGCTGAATCCTGTAGAACGGGTGCACGCGCACTTGAGGATTCATCATCACGCCTCTGCTGAAGAGGATGAGGGCTGGCAATGACAAAGTCATGAGGCTGGGGTGAAGGAGGTTCTGCGGAGGTCTGAGGAGCAAGCGTGGTCAGAAGCGAATGCTGTAAGGCATGAGGATCATGCTGCATGGTATGCGGTTCGTGTAGAATGGGAAGAGGCTCATGCTGCGAAGAATGCGGCTGCTGCATGCGTTGAGGAGGCTGCCTCATAGCATGAGGTTCCTGCCTCAAGGGTTGCGCCTGCCTCAAGGGTTGAGGAGGTTGCTGCGCAGAGAGAGGCTCTTGCCTCAAGGGTTGAGGTGGTTGCCGCATAGCATGAGGCTGCTGCCTCATGGGTGGAGGTTGCCGCAACGCATGAGGCTCCTGCCTCAAGGGTTGAGGCGGTTGCCGCATAGCATGAGGCTCCTGCCTCATGGGTAGAGGAGGTTGCCGCATAGCATGAGGCTCCTGCCTCAAGGGTTGAGGAGGTTGCCGCAAAGCAAGAGGCTCCTGCCTCAAGGAGAGAGGAGGTTGCTGCATAGCGCTGGTACCTGGCAACTCCCAATGCGGCAGCTCACGCATGGAGGCAGGAGGAGCCTCAACATCATACGTCTGGCAGGGTGGACTGCGCAGAGGTGGAGGAGCGCTCGCAGGAGGAGGTGTGCTAACCTTCTCTGCCTGAAACTCCTGCATCAAAACCGCAAGCTGAGACTGCATTGTCTGCAGCATAGACAACTTGGGATCAACAGAAGTTGGCTGCCTCATAGCATGAGGTTCAGCAGAGGCCTGTTGAGGCATCGCCTTACCTCTCTTAGGAGGTGTGCAGTCATCAGATGACTGCGGCGAGTCCGAACTGGCCCAGTGGCTACACCTGGGCCGTTGGACTCGCTCGGCTGGGACCTTACGTTTAAGAGGTCGTGAGACCTGGGTCCAGCGTTTCCTCCTGGAAACATCTTCCGCAGACGAGGAATTTAAGGGCTCAATCGTCTGGGAGTGGAAGTGACGATCTCTATCAGATACGCCCGCAACCACTGAGGATACAACTGTGCGCCGATCAAGGCCTGCCGAACCCTTTTGCCCTTCGACTTTGCTTCTCCCCTGGGCTTGGGAGCTTGCAAGAGGTCCCGGACTGGGAGGACGACTGGCACGCACAGAAGTATCCTCATGCGCAACACTGACACTGACACTAGGCACAGCACTGGCACTAACACTTCCCACTGCACTTTTCACTTTAAGTTCCTTGACATCTGCCAAGAGAAGATTGTGGTCACTCACTAAAGACTCCACCTTATCACCTAGAGCCTGAATGGCACGTAACATATCCGACATATCAGGCTGAGCACTCGTAATAGGTTCGGGGGTCACCACCACAGGGGAAGGAAAAGGTTGAGGATCATGGGGGGAGGAATAAACCAAAGAGCGAGAAGAACTCCTCCTAACTCTCTCCCTCTCTAACCTAGTCGTATAATTGAGGAATTCATTAAAATCGAATTCCGAAAGCCCAGCACATTCCCCACATCGATCTTCCAACTGACAGGATTTTCCCCTACAGTCGGAACAAACGGTGTGAGGATCAACCGAGGCCTTCGGAAGACGCCTACTACAAGTCCTAACACTACATCGCCTTTGTCTAGGAGCTTGAGAGTGGTCGGACATCTTGAATTTAGAGAACAGTCAAGGGGGAATTCCAAAGTAAAGCAAAGATCGTTAACCAATAAATCAATTTAATTCCAAAAGCTATCTAAGCTAAGGGAAAAGCTTCCTGTATAGCGAAGGCTAAATTTTAGAGCAATACTTCACCAAAACCGTGAACAAAGACTCCAAAATCAACAGCGTATCCATGTAGGTCTTGCCGGCGGCACGACAGAGGAAAAATTGAGGTGGTGTTGACAAGAAGTACTGGAGTACCTGACCACAGATGGCGCTGGTGAGTACACCCCCCTCTTGTATAGCGATCGCTGGCGTATCCCGTCCGTAGATTTCTGTCGGGCAACGGAGTTGACAGCTACATGATTATCGGGTAAGATTAATATTGAAAAAAATAATAATTATACCATCCACACACCTTTAGGGCAGTGACGATGGAGGTTAAAATAGAACGGTGGCGACCTGAGACTCGGATGATCGTATTTCAACTTCTTGGGCAATCTCTCCCCCTCGTTGTCCTCCTCCACCGTGTGGTACGAGTGCCCTTCCTCATCCTCTTCCTCTTCCTCCTCTTGGCTCATCGCGCTCTCGTCCACCTTCTCCGCCAACGTGTTTTCTTTGTCGCCGCTGCTCTGCATCTTGGTGCTCGGATGATCGTCGCACCTCGCTTCGCTGACAATCGTCTGGGGAAAGAATTTTAGAATTCGTAAACGCTCGAGAATTTCGGATTTGAAATGATTTCTCTGAAAATGTACGTGAGAGAAACAAAAGAAAGATTTCTGTACCTCAAAATTATAGTTATGTATCCAATGAAGTTTTATTTCAGGAGGACTGAATTCAGTGAAGTTGAAAATTATTGTCAGATACAACTGACATTAGGGAATACTCTATATATAAAAAAGGAAGAATACTATTCTTATAGTTTATATATAAAAGATCTACTGTTCTTAAAGTATTACATTTTAATTGTTCATTACTTCTCTTGTAGTTTATTAATTTCCTATTTTCCTTCCTCACTGGGCTATTTTTTCTTAGGGTCCTTGAGTATAATTATAGCATCCTACTTTTCCAAATAGAGTTGTTATGTACTTAGCAAATAATATTAACAATAATAATAATAATACAGGTTGTGAAAAACTAAAGTATTAAAGAAAACAAAATTTCATTAACAGCCACTTCAAAGGCATCAAGAATCGAGAACAAAGAGATCCACTCGCCTGCAATAAACTGATGACTTTATGGGGAAGTTGAAATTTGCTGGCTTGTTTAAGCATAGCCTGACAGAAGGTAGAGTCGAACAGTTCATCGCACCACACAGGACCCAGCTCCACTGCCAATTTTCCCGTGCTTTTACTTCGACAATCGCACGACAACAACGAATAGGGCTGTTCTGGAATAGATTGACAGAGTCGTCACCGTGGTTCAAATCGAATAAAATACAATAAATTTAAGTTATAGAATACAGTTCATATTTGTGATTATAACTACCGTACTAGGTACTGTACAGCTATGCGTATTGAAAAGAATTAAGATAATAAAATCAAAATAAAATTCAAAGTAATTTCAGAACTAATAGTGTTTAAGGGGAATAACAAACTAACATTTATATAAACTATCATACTTTACTTCATGAAGCTTATCCCTGGGACAAACACTTGAGGTCTTTATAAAAAAGAGAGAGAGAGAGAGAGAGAGAGAGAGAGAGAGAGAGAGAGAGAGAGAGAGAGAGAGAGAGAGAGAGAGAGAGAGAGAGAGAGAGTTAGTTCTGGTTCTCATATCATTTGGGATGAGACTGTGAGGGTCTGCCACACACATCCTCTTCTGATGCAACCCACCACAATCATCCAACTACCAGATACATAATTCACTGCCTAAGTCAAGAGACCTTGTGGGTTTTAACAGACTGAGAGAATCCAGTACTTGTCTGTCAGTGTTCTAACCACGGTAGTAAGATAATTTTAACGATTCACAAGGACAACAAAATCAAACCATTGTTCTCTAGTGTTTAGTACTGTTAAGCCTCTGTACCATGGACTTCCCATGTCTTGGGGTAGAATTCTCTTACTTGAGGGTACACTCACTTCTTTTTATGAAGTTTTTATAGTTTACAGATGAAAGATCTATTTTAATGTTACTGTTCTCAGAATATTTTTAGTTGTTCATTGCTTCTCTTGCTTACCTATTTCGTTGTTTCCTTTTCTCAAAGGGCTATTTTTCCCAGTTGAAGCCCTTTGGCTTATAGCATACTGCTTTTCCAACACAGGTTGTATCTTAGCTTGTAATAATAATAATAATAATAATAGTGAAATCTCCCAAGTAAATCAGTTGTTATTCAATCTAAATAAGGATTATTATGTAGCTGGTCATGACTCTCAATTTCCATAGGACTGTAATACCTACATGGATTATTTCTTATGAAACACCATGCAGCTAAAATACTCAACAAAGTCATAATACTGTACTAACATTCGAGTTGGAAGACCCAGGCCTACATAGCTGAGGACTATGAAGCGTGGAGTAGGAGATGATGAATGGAGAAGTATTGAATTAAAAGCTCAAGATAGAGACGACTGGTGAAATCTAACCGAGGCCCTTTGCGTCAATAGGCGTAGGAGGAGGAGATGATGATGACGAACATTTAAGGGGAATGAATGAATGAATGATTTAAAAGTTTTCAGGCATCCTGACATCTAAGGTCATTGACGCCGTGACTTCAGTTATATGACAAGGGTTCTCCATTAACATACGGATGACATTCAAGTAAAATCTGGTGGACGTGTCTGTCTTCCCAACTACCTAGATTATCAATAATTTTCATCACACCAAAATTTTATTATTGTAACTTTGAAAAATACTATTTAGCAGACAGAAATTATCTCTTCCCGCCTTAAAAAAAATTGTAATTAGTATAAGACAGTCAATTTCACGTGGAAAAAAGCCACTGTGGTTTGTGAAATAAAACCAAGCATCAAAAAAGGAATTGCCTCCACAACTATTAATATCTTTCTCTGAGAAAGCCTTATCTTTAATCTAACTCCTGTTAACCCTTTTACCCCCAGGCTCTTTGGAACTTTTCAACCCTTAACCCCCAGGGTTTTTTTTTCAAACACATTTTGCTATATATATTTTTTAAATTGCTTTAACAGCCTTAATTTTTGTCATAGAGAGGTCAGGTTGGTCTCATTCTTTTGGAAAATCCCTGAGGTTTCTCAAAAAATTATCAAAAATATGCAAAAAAAAATGTAAAAAGCAGTTTTTTGCAAGGACGTACCAGTACGTCCATGGGGGTAAAAGGACGAGTTTTGTGAAACGTACCAGTACGTCCTTTGGGGGTAAAAGGGTTAAGCACAGCATTCATATTGTGTGCATAACTTTGTTGCCCCCACAGGTTTGAAGAACTGTCATTCTTTCTTTTCCAAAGTGATGGCCCTCTCAGCATGCTTGTGAGCATACATACAATAAAATCTACAGAAACTGGATAAATCTACCTCTTTCCTCAATGAGTATACAGCACCAAAAGATTGAGGCCACTGTAGCTTCTGTCTGGATAAATTTGGCATCCTATACTGTGCATGGCTAAACTGTGCTTTTAATTCAAGGTCGTGCTCCCATAGTCCTTGACTACGTAGCCATACTGTATACAAGGTAGTAGAAATTAATTTATAGCATGGAAGGCTTAAGAGATTAATATTTATTGCCTAAGAATAACCACAATGCAGCTGCAAAAGAAGGGACATTAATTATAATACTAGATACATTTAGTCCTCTTATCTAAGGACAACCAGAGAAGTTGGGTTGTTTAATAGTGTTGATTAATAATTTTCCTTTACCACGGCAGAACAAATCTGGGAATCTCTAGTCCTTGAGAGTGCTGGGTGTAGTTTGGTAGCAAATAATTACTGCCTGGGACTCCATTTTAGAGACCCTGGAATGTTAATATAGTTACCACTAGAGAGTTATGGGGTCTTTTGACTGGCCAGATAGTACTACATTGGATCCTTCTCTCTGGTTACGGTTCATTTTCCCTTTGCCTATACACTCACACACCGAATAATCTGGCCTATTCTTTACATATTCTCCTCTGTCCTCATACACCTGACAACACTGCGATTACCAAACAATTCTTCTTACTGTACCGTAATTGTTCAGTGGCCACTCTCCTCTTTGTAAGGGTAGAATACTCTTTAGCTATGGTAAGCTCTTCTAGGAGAAGTACACTCCAAAATCAAACCACTGTTCTCTAATCTTGGGTAGTGCCATAGCTTCTGTACCATGGACTTCCACTGTCTTGGGTTAGAGTTCTCTTGCTTGAGGGTACACTCGGGCCCACTGTTCTATCTAGTTTCTCTTCCTCTTGTTTTGTTAAGGTTTTTATAGTTTATAAAGTGATATTTATTTTGAAATTGTTGCTCTTAAAATATTTTATTTTTCCTTGTTTCCCTTCCTAACTGAGCTATTTTCCTTGTAGGAGCCCCTGGGCTTATAGCATCCTGCTTTTCCAACTAGGGTTGTAGCTTAGCAAGTAATAATAATAATAATATATTCCAGGAAAGCAGCTAGCCCATAGCTGACAGGGAAAACTAACCAATACTTATTGCTAATCAGTTTAAATAACTTGACACGACTACGACCGAGCTAGCTATTATTAACCGTATCAACTCGAAATGCTCGACCATTATTCATCTGTGAATTCATTTGGCATTGTGAAAACTCTCAGGTCCTTAATATGAAAATCTGAACATACAAATCCATGAACAATAAATCAAGTTACCCTATCAAAATCTGTTGACTGTTTAAGCTGAAGTGATTGACTTAATAATTCCATTCTGGTTAAACAGTTTTTATAAACATTAAACACCATAATATCTTGAACTTCAAGAAGGAAATTAAGCAACACAGGACCAAACTCATGTTAGTACTTTGTATATTTTCTTCAAAATCCAATAGATTAGTCCTTGGCTCATACCCCACATATCCAGCTAGTTTCGTTGGGATTGGTTCGGTGGTTTTTGTGTAATGTTGTTCGCAAAAAACTATCAAAATATTTGCCATTTACTTAACCCTTTTACCTCCAGGCTATTTGGAACTTTCCAACCCTTAACCCCCAGGGGTTATTTTTTTCCCAGCACATATTGCAGTACTGTATATATTTTTTTTAAATTGCTCTAACAACCTTAATTTTCATCATAGAGAGGTCAGGTTGGTCTCATTCTTTTGGAAAATGCCTGAGGTTTCTCAAAAAAATTATCAAAAATATGCAAAAAAAAATGTAAATACCAGATTTTTGCAAGGACATACCGGTACGTCCATGGGGGTAAAGGGATGAGTTTTGTGAAACGTACCAGTACGTCCTTTGGGGGTAAAAGGGTTAACATCAAGATTATTTTCAAAGTAATGCTGGATACTTGTATTCTGATATACTTATCCTAAATGTTACGGATTCATCCTTAGGTCATACACAACATGATTACCAAGTTTGGTCAATATCAGTACAGTAGATTTTTTTGTAAAATTGCTCATAAACAAACAAACTAAACGGATGGGTAAATACGTACCCTCTTTCTGGCGAAGGCAATAATGCACCTACTTTTAGAAGAGAGGAATGAAAAGGCTTGGCTTCCAAACCTTTGAGTAATGTCTTCTAGAGGTATATGTCATAAATACTGCACTATAGTCAATTTTTTTAGTGTGGCAGATTTGCCCCGACTAGCAAGGGTGCCCTTTTTGCTCGCAATTACTTCTGACCAATGGGTCAGAAGTATTTTTGTCCGAATACTTCCGACCAATCAGCTATCAGGAAACTTTCCGAACTAAAAGGGCACCCCTGCTAGTCGGTGCAAATCTGCCTCACTAAAAAAATGGTATTTTCATTATAAAATAAATTTTTGAACATACTTACCCGGTAGTTATATATATAGCTTACGTCCCCGACGTCAACGGCAGAAAATTCGAAACTCGCGCCAATCACCGATTGGATAGCCAGGTGTACCACCCCTGCGCCCTAGCGAGGTACCTAGGAACCATTCCAGGAACTCTCATATATTCCATGCCTCTAGTCTCTTAGAGGGGAGGAGGGTGGGACTTTAATTATATATAACTACCGGGTAAGTATGTTCAAAAATTTATTTTATAATGAAAATACCATTTTTAAACATAAGACTTACCCGGTAGTTATATATATAGCTGATTAACACCTTTGGTGGAGGGTTAGAGACAGCTAGTATATCTGGAATTTTTCTCAAGAGTTATTAAAACAAACTTAAGGGTTCGTACCTGATAAGGAAGCTGACTTCAATGATTCTCTGTCTCATTATGTCTGCTAGCCTTATGAGATCCAGCGATCCTCCCAGGGGGCTGAAGATCCCTAGGGACTGTCAAACCGGTGTATATACCTCATTATGACAGAACCTCTTCCAATAACCAGTTCCGGGCGCTCTTCAAGGAACAAAATTGACCACCTGACTAAAATCAATGATTTTGGAAGACTGACACAGTCCACAAACAACCATAAAAACAAATAAAAGTTCCAAGAGAAGAAAAGATATTGGGATTATGGGAACGTAGTGGTGGATCCTTCACCCACTACTGTACTCGCTATCACGAATGGTCCCATAATGTAGCAGTCCTCATAAAGAGTCTGGACACGATTAAAATAGTGTGAAGTGAACACAGATTTATTCCCCCAAAAGGTTGTGTCCGTAATGCTCCACAACAATCTATTCTGCTTGAAGGTCATTCAAGTTGTAATAGTACTAACCTCATGCGTCTTGACCTTAGAAACTTCAGGCCAGTCTCACTGTAAGAGTCTGATGAAGAATGAAAGGACATTCTTGACATCTGAAAAACGAGGGCTTCTTAATCGAGCACCAAAGAGCTTTCGACTTGCCTCGCAACCCTTTCATACTGCCTGGGTAGAACTTCAGGGTTCTTACTGGACACAGGACTCTCTCAAACTCCTCGCCAACCATATCCGAAAAATTCGGAAACTCAAAAGCCTTAGGTCAAGGTTGAGAAAGGCGGTCTTTCCTGGCGAGAAAGCCTAACTGCAATAAACAGATAGCTTCGTAATCTCGAAAGCCAACGTTTTACTAAAACGTATTTATTAACTGATTCTTTTAGATGTCACAAGACTAACAAGAAAAATAGTTTTCATCGAGAGGTCCTTAAAATGAAGATGAAAGCAAGTGCTCAAGTTTGTCACTCATAAGGAACTTCAGGATTGAGTCCAGGATCCAAGCTGGTGAATCCTGGTTGTTTGATGTTACAAACAAGTTGAGAAATTCCTGTAGGACTTCATCAATCGAAAGGTCCAAGATACTGTGTCTGACAACAGTCGCTAACACACACCTGTATCCCTTAATGGAAGAGGATGAACAAATGAGCTTCCTTCTAAGGTAAAACAGGAAGTCAGCAATCTGAGTTGTAGAGATACTGGAAGAGAAAACAGAGTTGACTCTGCACCATTCTCTAAAGCCTCCCATTTGGATTGATAAATCCTGATGGTAGAAGTTCTTATTGCTCTTGTAAAACACTTAGCTGCCTCTTTCGAAAACCTCTATTCCTGTGAGGTTTCAAAAGGTTGAAGGTAGCTAGAAGAAGAGCTTGGAGACTAGAAAGGTAACTTTCCACGAGAGGTTGTTTGAGTAAAACTACTCTTAATGGAAGACTTCTAGGAGAGTCCACCATCCATTCCAGTATCTCTGTGAACCATCCTCTTGAGGGCCAAAAGGCGGCCACTAAGGTCACCTGGTCCCTTCGTGCGACACAAAGTTTTGTGTCACCTTGTAAAGGAAATAGAACGAGGAAAACGTACACATCCAGATTGGACCAGACTAACAGGAAAGCGTCTATGTGGACTGCTTCGAGATCTGGCACTGGAGAGCAGTAAGTTTCTAGTCTCTTTGTTAAATCACGAATAGGACTATACAAGAACGACACCAAAGTCGCCACAGATTCTTGCAGATTTCTCGATGGAGTGTCCATTCTCCAGATGAGACTGTTCTGCCATAAGTTCTTCTCTTTTTAAAGAACCTTGTTAGAAGGAAAACATTCTCCTAAGCCCAGATGAGAAGACTCCTCTCAGTCCCGTAAAGGAACCTCGAGTGGGTTCCGTCTTGCTTGGCAATGAAAGCCAAATCTGTGGTGTGATCGGCATAGACCTGCACCACTTTGTTCCAAACTGATCCTTCGAAGCTTCTTTTGGGTGATGAGGAAGCTCCTCTGATCCTCTGTCCAAAGTCCCGAAGCTTCCAACTGTCTAGTGTTGGTCCCACCCCGAAACCGAGGTGACGAGACACAACACAAGGTCTAAGATCCTCTGTTCAAAAGGAGTGACCTTCTGGAAGTTTGACTGGATCGAACCACCACTGAAGGCAACTTCTTATGGCATCCTAAAAGAGATGCATATCGACTCAAGACCTTCTCCTTGCCCCAAAATGATTGAGGTTGAAATGGAGAGAATAAACTTGACTCTGAAACACCATTCTTAAATAAAGTATTTTCTGTGATGGTGTCAGAAGATCTAATGGAACTGATGACGCTGAGTTTATCAGGATACATCTATTAAGGTCCTGACTCCTGGCGTCAAGGAAACCCAGATCACCGCCTATGTCGCCACGTTGTACTAAGGCTAGACGCTCGACAAAAAACTTTTGTGATCAAAGAGATCGGAACTAAGACGTCCTTGATCTCGACATTCGATTCGACTAGTGTCACCACGAAGTCCAAGGCTCTCATGTTTAATGTCATGCCTCCTTCTAGATCTCCGACGTCGAGTGTCCTGAAAGACGTGGCGCCGAGCTTCCTGTAAAACGTGGCGCCGAGCGTCCTGAAAGACGTGGTGCCGAGCATCCTGAAAGACGAGGTGCCGAGCGTCCTGAAAGACGTGGCGCCAACCTTCCTGTAAGACGAGGCTCCAAGCATCCTGTAAGACGTGGAGCCAAACTTCCTGTAAGACGTGGAGCCGAGCGTCCTGTGACACGTGGCGCCGAACATCCTGGAAGGTGTGGCGCCAAGCTTCCTGTAAGATGTGGCGCCGAGAGGTTAACAGAGCAAGACGCCGAACGTCCTATAAGACGTGGTGCTAAGCGTCCTGGTGTCAGAAGAGACTCGTCTTGATGACAGGAATACGCAATTCTCCTGAAAGGTTCAAAGTTATCTGAAAATCCTTCATGAAGATCGTAAGAAAGAGCTCTGGTAAGTCAATCATCCAGATACAGGGAGGATCTGATGTCTCTTAAGTGCAGTATTCTGCTACATTAGCAAAAGTTTAATGCAAAGCCTGCCTCTTAAACTCCTCTCTAGATCTGGGAGAGAGATCTATTGGAGCTAAAACTAAAGGAGGTTTCCCTATGAAAAGAAATTGTAGTCCTCCTTCAGAAGGTGTACTGACCAAAGGTCTGCTCCCCTCTTCTCCCAAGATTGCCAGAAGTTATGTAGTCTGGCTCTACTGCCTGAAGGCGAAAACAGTCATACTCTGCTTTGCCTTGTGATCAGGCGGACATGAGACTTTAAATAGTTCATGATTTCAATGTCTCCATAGAGAACTTTGACTTCTGAACGAAGGCATTGAGAGCAGTTACATCCAGGACCGGATAAAAGCCTCCCTATCCCAAAAGAGAGACATTTGATGTTGCAAAGATTGTTTTGCAGAGAGGTCTTATCAGAGATACTAACAAAGGAGGTTTCACTAGGAAAAAGATTTCGCATCCATCCTTTAGGAATAGCACGGACCTCAAAGTTATCCTGCCCCATTGTCTGGAATCCTTAAGAGACTCAGTGATCCACCCAGGGGGCTGTAAAAATCTCTGTGGGGCTGCCACAAGGTCCTCGACCTTAACGTGGTTAGACCTCCACCCTTGCTATCCCGGAATACCTGATAAGGAAGCTGGCTTCATGGGTTTATATACCTCATTTACCTGAATTCCTTGAGAGACTCAGCAATCCACCCAGAGGGCTGTAACAATCTGTGGGGCTGCCACAAGGTCCTCGACCTTAACGTGGCTAGACCTCCACCCTATATGACATATCTGTTTTAGACGTTGTTATGACGTTGTTACTGTTTTAAGAATGATTTATCGTTAAATTATCCTCATAATTTATTTAACTCCTTATTTCCTTTCCTCACTGGCCTATTTTTACCTATTGGAGCCCTTGGGCTTAAAGCATGTTACTTTTCCAACTAGGGTTGTAGGTTGGCTAGAGATAATAATAAAAATAATCTCGTACCCCAGATACAAGATCTAGAGGCCAGGTTATTCAGAGGAAAAAAGAAAGCTGTCTCTCCTTGGTCCTTCCGAGACTCTATATACAGTCTCCTATCATCCTTAAAGCTTCATTTATGACCACGTGTAAATTCAGAGGATGGCGAACATGATTCAACAGGCATAAAATAATTTGGAAACTAATCAAAAAACTTTCATGAGTTTCTAAATCAACTGAAGGACGAAAGGAATAAGGATCTTCTCCTTCTGAGAATCTCAAATTCAACAGGAGAAAAGTGATCACCAATGTCTTCTACAGACAAAGATCTTGTAAGACGTGGCGCCGAACGTCCTGAAAGACGAGGTGCCGAGCATCCTGATAGACTAGGCGCCGATCGTCCTGAAAGACGTGGCGCCGAGCGACCTGAAAGACGTGGCGCCGAACGTCCTGAAAGACGTGGCGCCAAGCTTTCTGAAAGACGAGGCGCCGATTGTCCTGAAAGACGTGGCGCCGAGCGTCCTGAAAGACGTGGCGTCGAGCGTCCTGAAAGACGTGGCGCCGAACGTCCTGAAAGACGTGGCGCCGAACGTCCTGAAAGACGTGGCGCCGAACGTTCTGATAGACGAGGCGCCGATTGTCCCGAAAGACGTGGCGCCGAGCGTCCTGAAAGACTTAGCGCCGAACGACAAATGATCTTCATTACATCACTCGGCGCGTTCGGTTCATCAGAGGGTTCTCATGGCCGACTGGCGCTCTGGAATAAAAACCATGTCTATGTTGGTTCGTAAGCATAAGTATTGCTATTATCAGCAAATGTGATGCAATGCAAGACTCTAACAGCAATGTTAGTAGCTTAACATCCAACGCTCTTCGCTTTCCCATGGCAAGGGCAAGCATTCTTGGGAATGTCAACGGGAACGCTCGAGAGGACGTCTGCTCGTGAGCTAACGCCTCTCGTTTCCTTTGGCCGATCGACATTCCTTCTCCCAGGGGTTGGGGAGCTTGGAAGAGGTCTAAGGCTAGGAAAAAACGTCCACTGTGCTGAATAAATTCACTGCACTAATTTAGCACTGAAACTGCACTTTTAAACTCTTACACAAAAGACCAAAACTAGTCCTGCTCGTTGTGATAGATCTTTCTCTACTGCCAAGGGCTTGAATGAGAATGCAAAATCATTTCTAGTTCTTGCTATATAAAATTGTAACAATATATTTTTTTATAAAATATTACCCTGATATTTTCATTGTAAATAAATGTTTAAACACACTTGCCCGGTAGTTACATATAACTGCCGGTAAAGATAAATGTTATACATACTCACCCGGTAGTTATATACAACTACCGGGAAAGTTACATGTTAAATGATTCAAATGAACAGATATATGAATAACATATATATAAATGTAAACAACCCTTAATTCTTAAAGGTTCCCAAAAATAGTGATTTGTTATTATTAAAATGAACAGATATCGCAATAACGTACATATATATATATATATATATATATATATATATATATATATATATATATATATACATATATATGTGAATATACGAATAATAATAGAATCCCAACATCGAAAGAAAATAAACAACGATATCAAGAATTGTTGGAACTGCATCGTATTATCATGAGAACTACGCAGCGAAAATTAACTATACGCTAGTTCTATTTAATCTTTGAAAATAGTATCGATGATTTAAATAACGAATACTAAAAAGACAAATATTTTCTTAAAAATTAATATAATCTTTTTATATTAAAAGTTAAATACTTATTATAAGTTAGACTTCCTTTCCATTCTTTACAAGAAAAAGCAAAGAAAATAATTATGCAACATATTACGTAGTACTATGTTGCTAACGTCACACGATTGTGACGTCATAGAGATGGTGGAACGATCTCCGCCATCATATTTAAAGAGTAGTTTTACAGTAGGGGGAAAAAAACTCCCATTCCTACCTCTGTTAAGATACAACTTAGTTAAAGCACTAACACTCAGTAAAAATAAAATCCAACCAGCGAAGGTTAAAAATAAATTGTACATCACCAAAATAACTGTAATATACAGGTTACAGCGAGTGAAAAATCCAACATCTTGCCGCTAGCACGGCAGGGAATATATGAGGGTTCCTGGAATGGTTCCTAGGTACCTCGCTAGGGCGCAGGGTTGGTACACCTGGCTATCCAATCGGTGATTGGCGCGAGTTTCGAATTTTCTGCCGTTGACGTCGGGGACGTAAGCTATATATATAACTACCGGGTAAGTCTTATGTTTAAAATTAACTATACATAAAGGAGCCCAAGATGATGATAAATTCAATAACCTAATAAGACTATAGACTAACATATAAAGAAATTAATGACTACTTACCCACTAAATAAACAGTTTCGGGATAAAACGCCCTGTCCTCACATAAACAGCAATGAATTAACCTCCGGATTTTACGAACGCATTTGTTGGCCGCCGAGGGACCCCTCAGAACCCTGACAAAAACGGTGATGAAACTCTTCAATGCTAAGCAACAGAGCACTTCAATCCCTTTGTTGCATTTAGCCGCCGCCCTGAAATCAAAACGTGGGTGTCAAAACGACAGCTCTTCTTGAAAAGCTAAAGAAAATGCTTGAAGATGGGTAACGCAGTAATGCACAGCGTAAAGTCGAGACCAGTGAGTCACTATAGCCAATTCATTTTAGTGTGACAGATTTGCACCGACTCGCAGGGGTGCCCTTTTAGTTCGGAAAAGTTTCCTGATCGCTGATTGGTTGGATGAGATCATTCTAACCAATCAGGTAGCAGGAAACTTATCCGAGCTAAAAGGGCACCCCTACGAGTCAGCGCAAATGCACCTCATTAAAAAAAATTGAGTATAATCACTTTAATACGATGGCGAAAGTGAAGTTTCTTTATTTCAAATACAAAACTCCAAACAGTTAATATTACTTTAGCTTCGGACTAACTTGGATTCTTCGTCCGTTCGTGCCAGAGACTGATAAGAGTGGATGATAATCATTCAGACTTTTAGTCTTATTTTCCCTAACAAATTATGCCACCACAAAAAAGCAATAATTTCTATCATTTTACTCTTTCGTGTAAATACAAAAAGTGCATAATTTCTCACACTGTACCTCTACATGAACTTTACAGTATCATCCTTTTACAGAATAACATCTCAACAGCCAAACGATATCTATGAACAAAAACAAAAACATCTATAGTTTTACTGGAATCGCTGCTAAATTGAACCAGCTCCAAACCATACCTGACGACGCTGGCTAGTACGAGACGAGCGGCCAATTCTTTGGCGTAAGAGGTTTTGACGACGTGCCCGCCGTAGTTTCTCAGCGTGACATCGGCGGCTTTCCCGTATAGCGCGGCGTCGTCAGTTGAAGTGATGGCCAACACACCGCCTTTGGGGGCATTGCGGAATGCAGCGTCAAGGTAATGGACGGACGAGCCATAGCAATCCATGAAACTGCGGGGAGAAAAGTCGAGGGAAATAAACCAATAAAACTAAAAATAAAGTATCTATTTACCATGGCACTTCCCCCAATTTTAAGAGATAGCTGATATCAAAAACAAAACAAAGGGGGATTTTTTTTTTCTCATCGTTCCTCTTTGTCTGACAAGAGACTCAGCCGAGTTTAGTTGATACTGCTAGGGTGTCACAGCCCACCCTTCCCATTTTTCCAAAAATAATTGTAATCAGACAAATTGGAAGTTTCCTTATCCAGAGTTAAATAGCAAAAACACTCTGAGTACACTTTTCTTATTAATGAATGAAACTGTAAAATCAATTCTAAATAACAACAGAATATACAGGGGGGAAATGCCACAAAACAGGACACTATACTCAATTTTTTTAATGAGGCGCATTTGCACCAACTTGCAGCGGTGCCCTTTTAGCTCGGAAAAAGTTCCCTGCTATCTGATTGGTTAGAATTATCTTGTCTAGCCAATCAGTGATCAAGAAACTTTTCCAAGCTAAAAGGGCACCCCTGCGAGTCGGTGCAAATCTCCCTCACTAAAAAGAATTGTTATCATCATTACTACAAGCACACTTGCATTGTATCATATTCATTCAGTACTTTTTGTATTGATAAGTTATAGTTTTTATCACTTAAATTTTAGGACAGTTATTATTATTATTATTACTATTATTACTATCCAAGCTACAACCCTAGTTGGAAAAGCAAGATGCTATAAGCCCAGGGGCTCCAACAGGGAAAAATAGCCCAGTGAGGAAAGGAAATAAGGAAATAAATAAATGAAGAGAACAAATTAACAATAAATCATTCTAAAATAAGTAACAACGTCAAAACAAACATGTCATATATAAACTATTAACAACATCAAAAACAAATATGTCATAGATAAACTACAAAAAGACTCATGTCCGCCTGGTCAACAAAAAAGCATTTGCTCCAACTTTGAACTTTTGAAGTTCTACTGATTCAACCACCCGATTAGGAAGATCATTCCACAACTTGGTAACAGCTGGAATAAAACTTCTAGAGTACTGCGTAGTATTGAGCCTCGTGATAGAGAAGGCCATGAAGTTCATACATTAATTTAATTTCAATCAGTTGAAATTAGGGGAGTTTCTCGGCAACATCATTTCTCTCGCCAGCTGTGTCACGTTCTACCTTTCACTTTTCCCAGTTTCCTTTTTTCCTTCCTGCTTAGCTTTTCTAACTCTACCATGCTTCAGTTTCCAGTCTAGAAATGAGATCTAGTTGTCATAATTAAGTTAATTATGACAACTAGACTGGAAACTGAAGCTTGGTTGTTATAAAAGCTGAGCAGGAAGAGGAAAAGGAAAGTAGGAAAAGTGAAAGGTAAAGAGTGACAACTAGCGAGAGAATCGAGGGTACCTAGAAACTCCCGTATTTCAACAGAACAAAATGAAAATGTAAAATCTGTACATGAATTAGTCTACAGTATTTCAAGTAAAGGTGATAAAAACTAAAATATGTTATTTTTATTAATAAAATAAATTTTTGAATATACTTACCCGATAATCATGTAGCTGTCAACTCCGTTGCCCGACAGAATTCTATGGAGGGATACGCCAGCTATCACAATACTAGAAGGGGGTGTATTTACCAGCGCCACCTGTGGCCAGGTACTCAAGTACTTCTTGTTGACACCTCCTCAATTATTCCTCGGTCCACTGGTTCTCTATGGGGAGGAAGGGAGGGTCGATTAAATCATGATTATCGGGTAAGTATATTCAAAAATTTATTTTATTAATAAAAATAACATTTTTCAATATTAAACTTACCCGATAATCATGTAGCTGATTCACACCCAGGGGGGTGGGTGAAAAACCAGTGTACAAGACTAAAGGATAGCTAAGTATCCCGTATTTCATATAATCAGTTATCCACAATAACAATGAAATAATAAGTACCTGGTAAGGAAGTCGACTTGAACCGTTACTCTGCCTTTAATAAGATCGTCTTCCTTACTGAGCGCAGCGTTCCTCTTGGGAGGCTGAATCAACTCAAAGGTGCTAAAGTATACAGGGCTGCAACCCATACTAAAGGACCTCATCACAACCTTTAACCTTGGCGCTTCTCAAGAAAGAATTGACCACCCGCCAAATCAACAAGGATGTGGAAGGCTTCTTAGCCGACCGTACAACCCATAAAAAGTATTCAAGAGAAAGGTTAAAAAGTTATGGGATTATGGGAATGTAGTGGCTGAGCCCTCGCCTACTACTGCATTCGTTGCTACGAATGGACCCAGGGTGTAGCAGTACTCGTAAAGAGACTGGACATCTTTGAGATAGAATGATGCGAACACTGACTTGCTTCTCCAATAGGTTGCATCCATAACACTCTGCAGAGAACGGTTCTGTTTGAAGGCCACTGAAGTAGCCACAGCTCTCACTTCATGTGTCCTTACCTTCAGCAAAGCAAGGTCTTCTTCCTTCAGATAAGAATTTGCTTCTCTAATCAGAAGCCTGATGTAGTAAGAAACTGCGTTCTTAGACATTGGTAGAGAAGGCTTCTTGATAGCACACCATAAGGCTTCTGATTGTCCTCGTAATGGTTTTGACCTTCTTAGATAGTACTTAAGAGCTCTAACTGGGCAAAGTACTCTCTCCAGTTCGTTCCCCACCATGTTGGACAGGCTTGGGATCTCGAACGACTTAGGCCAAGGACGGGAAGGAAGCTCGTTTTTAGCCAAAAAACCGAGCTGCAAGGAACATGTAGCCGTTTCAGATGTGAAACCTATGTTCCTGCTGAAGGCGTGGATCTCACTTACTCTTTTACCTGTTGCTAAGCACACGAGGAAAAGAGTTTTTAATGTGAGGTCCTTAAAAGAGGCTGATTGGAGCGGTTCAAATCCTGATGACATTAGGAACCTTAGGACCACGTCTAGATTCCAGCCTGGAGTGGACAACCGACGTTCCTTTGAGGTCTCAAAAGACCTAAGGAGGTCCTGTAGATCTTTGTTGGAGGAAAGATCCAAGCCTCTGTGGCGGAAAACCGCTGCCAACATACTTCTGTAACCCTTGATCGTAGGAGCTGATAGGGATCTTACGTTCCTTAGATGTAACAGGAAGTCAGCAATCTGGGTTACAGTGGTACTGGTTGAGGAAACTGCATTGGCCTTGCACCAGCTTCGGAAGACTTCCCATTAAGACTGATAGACTCTGAGAGTGGATGTCGTCCTTGCTCTGGCAATCGCTCTGGCTGCCTCCTTCGAAAAGCCTCTAGCTCTTGAGAGTCTTTCGATAGTCTGAAGGCAGTCAGACGAAGAGCGTGGAGGTTTGGGTGTACCTTCTTTACGTGAGGTTGACGCAGAAGGTCCACTCTTAGAGGAAGAGTCCTGGGAACGTCGACCAGCCATTGCAGTACCTCGGTGAACCATTCTCTCGCGGGCCAGAGGGGAGCAACCAACGTCAGCCGTGTCCCTTTGTGAGAGGCGAACTTCTGAAGTACCCTGTTGACAATCTTGAACGGCGGGAATGCATACAGGTCGAGATGGGACCAATCCAGCAGAAAAGCATCCACGCGAACTGCTGCTGGGTCTGGAATCGGAGAACAATACAAGAGGAGCCTCTTGGTCATCGAGGTAGCGAATAGATCTATGGTTGGCTGACCCCACAGGGCCCAAAGTCTGCTGCAAACATTCTTGTGAAGGGTCCACTCTGTGGGGAAGACCTGACCCTTCCGGCTGAGGCGATCTGCCATGGCATTCATATCGCCCTGAATGAGCCTCGTTACCAGCGTGAGCTTTCGATCTTTGACCAAAAGAGGAGGTCCCTTGCGATCTCGAACCACTTCCTCGAATGAGTCCCTCCCTGCTTGGAGATGTAAGCCAAGGCTGTGGTGTAGTCGGAGTTCACCTCCACCACCTTGTTAAGCTGGAGGTACTTGAAGTTTATCAAGGCCAGATGAACCGCCAACAACTCCTTGCAATAGATGTGAAGTGTCCTTTGCTCCTGATTCCATGTTCCCGAGCATTCCTGTCCGTCCAGTGTCGCACCCCAGCCCGTGTCCGATGCGTCCGAGAAGAGACGGTGGTCGGGGGTCTGAACAGCCAATGGTAGACCTTCCTTGAGAAGAATGCTGTTCTTCCACCACGTTAGAGTAGACCTCATCTCTTCGGAAACAGGAACTGAGCCCGTCTCTAGCGTCATGTCCTTTATCCAGTGAGCAGCTAGATGATACTGAAGGGGGCGGAGGTGGAGTCTCCCTAACTCGATGAACAGGGCCAGCGATGAAAGTGTCCCTGTTAGACTCATCCACTGCCTGACTAAGCATCGGTTCCTTCTCAGCATGCTCTGGATGCATTCTAGGGCTTGGAAGATCCTTGGGGCCGACGGACAAGTCCGAAAAGCTCGACTCTGAAGATCCATACCCAAGGAGACAATGGTCTGGGATGGAACGAGCTGAGACTCCTCAAAATTGACCAGGAGGCCCAGTTCCTTGGTCAGATCCATAGTCCATTTGAAAATCTCCAGACAGCGACGACTTGTGGGAGCTCTTAAAAGCCAGTCGTCTGACGGAGCCGGACACAAGATCATGATACTGCTGCACAGTCTGTAAACTGTCAATCATGGGCAAGCGAGGAAGTACAGTGACAACCCGAATCTGTCTAGACTGTCTGGGTCGTACAGACAACTCCTAAACGGGTTGTTGAGGTTGCCGCACTGCGTCACAACAAGTCACTTCTGTTGGTTGTTGAACGTCTTCCCCGTGACACATTGACTCCGTAAACAAAAAATCCTCTAACAAGGACTAAGCTTGGACTGCATGTCATGCAACACAGCTCAAGGTCTATGGGAGCAGGTGTGGTAACAGACGGGATTAGCGGCTGAAGTGGAACCATTACCTTCCCTGTAAGCATGTTATGCTTAAATAAAAGTCCATAAGAGGTTATGCAGCTAAAGGCTCCCTCCAAATGACAGAGTCCTCAAGGGAATATCAGAAGGAGGGAGAAAAGAACTTTCTCATCTACAGGGACCTTATCCTAGAAAAGCTAAGTTCTCTGAGTGAGGGTTCACTGGTGCAAAAGCAGCAGACTAGAAGGCAACGTTATGAAACTGCTTGACAGTCTAGTGAGTTGGCAACAACCCAAGATGTGTTGAGAAGCATGCGGTAAGGTATGCAGAGCATGATGTATGCAGAGTATGCTGTATGCAGAGCATGCTGTATGTAGAGCCTGTTGTATGCAGAGCATGCTGAATGCAGAGCATGCTGTATGCAGAGCATGTTGTATGCAGAGCATGCTGAATGCAGAGCATGCTGTATGCTGAGCATGTAGTAAGCAGAGCCTGCTGTAAGCAGAGCCTGCTGTAAGCAGAGCCTGCTGTAAGGAAAGCAGAGCGTGTGCATGGCGTTTAACATTTCTCAGAAATTCCATGACCAGTGCTAGAGTGCTTTATGCATGCTTGCATGGGGTTTAAACCATGGTATGAAAATGGAGGTAAGGTATGCTGAACAGCAGAGTCAGAACGAGCTGGAACAACAATAGTTGTGGTTTCCTCTTCAAGACTCCGTTGAGGGAACACCTGAGGCTCAGTCTGCAAAGGCTGAATAAAAGACAAGCAGAAGGAAGGCGCATGGGTGGAGGAGGCTGACTCCTAGCATGAGTGGTTGAACCCAAGGGTTGCGCTTGCTGAGCGGTTGGCGGAAGCGGAGTAGCAAGTTCCAGTTCCTGTGGTGTGAGCGGAGCGCGATGAGGAAGAGGCTGCGCAGAACAAGGTAAATGTCTCGCAAGCTGAGGCTCCTGAGGCGCAAGGCTAAGGTGTTGTGGTGCTTGCCTTGTGGAGGGTTGAGCTCGCTGCAGCGAGAGCTGAGGAGACTGACTCATGGACGGGAGAGGTTGTTGTACCTCAACCGAGTGTTGCATCACTGGTGGAGCAGCAAGTGGAGGCGGAGGAAGAGAGGTATAATCCTCCTGATCCCAATGTAAAGGTTGCCTTAAGGAAGGCGGAGGCTGAACACCACAGGGAACAGCAAACTCAGCACGTGGCTCAACATCGTACGCCTGGCAGGTGGAACTGCGTCAGGCGGAGCGAGCGTAGGCGGAGGGAGTGTAGGCGGAGGCGGAGGAGTAACACTCTCAGCCCGACACTCACGCATTAAGTCCGAAAGCTGTGCTTGAATGGACTGTAGTAGAGTCCACAACATCGTACGCCTGGCAGGTGGTACTGCGATCAGGCGGAGCGAGTGTAGGTGGAGGGAGTGTAGGCGGAGGCGGAGGAGCAACACTCTCAGCCCGACACTCACGCATCAAGTCCGAAAGCTGTGCTTGCATGGACTGTAGTAGAGTCCACAACATCGTACGCCTGGCAGATGGTACTGCGATCAGGCGGAGCGAGTGTAGGCGGAGGCGGAGGAGCAACACTCTCAGCCTGACACTCACGCATCAAGTCCGAAAGCTATGCTTGCATGGACTGTAGTAGAGTTCACAACATCGTACGCCTGGCAGGTGGTACTGCGATCAGGCGGAGCGATCATAGGCGGGGGGGGGAGTGTAGGCGGAGGCGCAACACTCTCAGCCCGACACTCACACATCAAGACCGAAAGTTGTGACTGTATGGACTGCAGTAGAGTCAACTTGGGGTCGGCAGACACTAAGTTCTGCTGAGGTAAAGCCTTAACAGCAGAGATCTGTTGTGGCAGAACCTTACTCCTCTTAGGCGGAGTGTAATCAACTGATGACTGAGGAGAGTCAGAGCTAACCCAATGACTGCATTCGGGTTGTGAACTTTAACTTCGTACGTCTGGCATAGGTCTGGACTTAACGTTTAAGAGGTCTTGAGACCTGAGACCAGCGTTACTCTGCCTTTATTTTCTCCCCTAATCTCTTCTGCAGACGAGCAAAATAAGGGCTCAATCGTCTGCGGGTGGGAGTGACGGTCTCGGTAAGACACGTCCACAACCACCGAGGATACTTCTGTGCGCCGATCAAGGCCTGCTGAACCCTTATGCCCTTCGACATTGCTTCTCCCCTGGGCTTGGGAGCTTGCAAGAGGTCCCGGACTGGGAGGACGACTGGCGCGCACAAAAGTACCCTCACGCACTAATCACTTATCACTTTGATTTCTGTTTGCACTTATTTCACTGAACTCGAAACTTTAAGTGGTTTGTACCTGAAATACGCAATTCTATCCTTTCTCAAAGTTAGTAATTGCGAAAACAGAATAACAATGTAACAGAAAAATCTAATGAAAGATAATTCAGTGGCTGGAAAGAGACTAAACACTAGATCACTCTAGAAACGTTTAGTTTCTTCCCCTAAAGAGACTAGGGAGAAGAGCAAAAACGATAACGACGTTACTCGTACGCCTGGCAGGCTTGAATGAAACGTTTATCCTCTTTCTCCCTCCGTCTCTATCTCTCTCTCTCTCTCTCTCTCTTGACTTAGAGAGAAGAGCCCAATCATATATATCGTTAAAACATATTATTGTTAAAGGAAAAAACTGAAAAGTTCCTTTATTAGGATCAAAACCATTAAGTTAAGAAAGAATGAACAAAACGCTAGACACGGTTACTCTTACTGCAACGTGAAACCGTGAACATTCTTTCTCTATCGTAACGATAGAGTGCAAGTTGAACGTTCTGAACGTCAACAACTGCAGAGACAAAACAAAACGTTAGTTCAACTTTGAAAACAGTACGAGACTGTCAAAGAAATTCTTTCAAACTCTGTGGCGGAAATAGCATAATATGTTAACAGGTAAAACCGAAATGACGGGCTCAAAGTTTATTAACTTCGGTAAAAGACCGCCTACTATTAGGAAGGTCGAAAATAAACAAATATAAAAATTAATTTTAATGAGTTTATAATAAAAGGAAGTTAATCGAAGAGGCCTATAAGAGGCGGAGAGATATAAAATAAATCTATAACTTTGTTAAGCAAAATTAAGAAAGAGAGTCTATACTCTCTTAGACACCAACACTTCCGTCTAAGGGAAGGGTCGGCCATTGAAAGGTGAACGAGAGTTCATACTCTCTCGTCACCATAATTAATCAAATTAATTCCAAAAGCTAACTAAGCTAATATAGAAGTTTCCAGTAAAGCGACAGCCGTAAATCAAAGAGAAATACTTCACCAAAGTCGTGAAAATACTCCAAGAACATAAGCGTATCCCAGAACGTCTTGCCGGAAGCACGACAGAGGAATAATTGAGGAGGTGTCAACAAGAAGTACTTGAGTACCTGGCCACAGGTGGCGCTGGTAAATACACCCCCTTCTAGTATTGTGATAGCTGGCGTATCCCTCCATAGAATTCTGTCGGGCAACGGAGTTGACAGCTACATGATTATCGGGTAAGTTTAATATTGAAAACTGTAAGTACAAAAGGCACTGAATGAATATAATACTTCAACACTATGTAAGTGTACTGTACCAGCATATGGCATTGCCACTTGAAGTTACAACTTGAGAAAACAAACTTCTATAATATAATCAATATTATTATTATTATTTGCTAAGCTACAACCCTAGTTGGAAAAGCAGGATGCTATAACACCACGGGCCCCAACAGGGAAAATAGCCCAGTAAGGAAAGGACACAAAGAAAAATGTTATTTTCATTAGTAAAATAAATTTTTGAATATACTTACCCGATAATCATGTAGCTGTCAACTCCGTTGCCCGACAGAATTCTACGGAAGGGATACGCCAGCGATCGCTATACAAGAGGGGGGTGTACTCACAAGCGCCACCTGTGGCCAGGTACTGCAGTACTTCTTGTTGACACCACTTCAATTTTTCCTCGGTCCACTGGTTCTATGGGGAGGAAGGGTGGGTCAATTAAATCATGATTATCGGGTAAGTATATTCAAAAATTTATTTTACTAATGAAAATAACATTTTTCAATATTAAACTTACCCGATAATCATGTAGCTGATTCACACCCAGGGAGGTGGGTGAAAACCAGTGTACATGTATATCAAGAAGCTAAGTATCCCGTATTTCATATCAGTTATTCAAAATAACAATGAAATTACAAGTACCTGGTAAGGAAGTCGACTTGAGCCATTACTCTGCCTTAAATAAGTTCGTCTTCCTTACTGAGCGCAGCGTTCCTCTTAGGAGGCTGAACAACTCTAAGGTGCTGAAGTATCAAGGGCTGCAACCCATACTAAAGGACCTCATCACAACCTTTAACCTCGGCGCTTCTCAAGAAAGAATTGACCACCCGCCAAATCAACAAGGATGTGGAAGGCTTCTTAGCCGACCGTACAACCCATAAAAAGTATTCAAGAGAAAGGTTAAAAGGTTATGGGATTATGGGAATGTAGTGGCTGAGCCCTCGCCTACTACTGCATTCGTTGCTACGAATGGTCCCAGGGTGTAGCAGTACTCGTAAAGAGACTGGACATCTTTGAGATAGAATGATGCGAACACGGACTTGCTTCTCCAATAGGTTGCATCCATAACACTCTGCAGAGAATGGCTCTGTTTGAAGGCCACTGAAGTAGCCACAGCTCTCACTTCATGTGTCCTTACCTTCAGCAAAGCAAGGTCTTCTTCCTTCAGATGAGAATGTGCTTCTCTAATCAGAAGCCTGAATAGTAAGAAACTGAGTTCTTAGAACTTGGAAAAGAAGGTTTCTTGATAGCACACCATAAGGCTTCTGATTGTCCTCGTAAAGGTTAAGACCTTTTTAGATAGTACCTAAGAGCTCTAACTGGGCAAAGTACTCTCTCCAGTTCATTCCCCACCAAGTTGGACAGGCTTGGGATCTCGAACGACTTAGGCCAAGGACGTGAAGGAAGCTCGTTTAGCAAAAACCGAGCTGCAAGGAACATGTAGCCGTTTCAGATGTGAAAACAATGATCCTGCTGAAGGTGTGGATCTCACTTACTCTTTTAGCTGTTGTCAAGCACACGAGGAAAAGAGTTTTTAATGTGAGGTCCTAAAAAGAGGCTGATTGGAGAGGTTCAAATCTTGATGACATAAGGAACCTTAGGACCACGTCTAGATTCCAGCCTGGAGTGGACAACCGACGTTCCTTTGAGGTCTCAAAAGACCTAGGGAGGTCCTGTAGATCTTTGTTGGTGGAAAGATCCAAGCCTCTGTGGCGGAAAACCGCTGCCAACATACTTCTGTAACCCTTGATCGTAGGAGCTGAAAGGGATCTTACTTTCCTTAGATATAACAGGAAGTCAGCAATCTGGGTTACAGTGGTACTGGTTGAGGAAACTGCATTGGTCTTGTACCAGCTACGGAAGACTTCCCCTTGAGACTGATAGATTCTGAGAGTGGATGTTCTCCTTGCTTTGGCAATCGCTCTGGCTGCCTCCTTCGAAAAGCCCCTAGCTCTTGAGAGTCTTTCGAAAGTCTGAAGGCAGTCAGATGAAGAGCGTGGAGGTTTGGGTGTACCTTCTTTACGTGAGGTAGACGTAGAAGGTTCACTCCTAGAGGAAGAGTCCTGGGAATGTCGACCAGCCATTGCAGTACCTCTAAGAACCATTCTCTCGCGGGCCAGAGCGGAGCCAACCAACGTCAGCCGTGTCCCTTTGCGAGAGGAGAACTTCTGAAGTACCCTGTTGACAATCTTGAACGGCGGGAATGCATACAGGTCGAGATGGAACCAATCCAGCAGAAAAGCATCCACGTGAACTGCTGCTGGGTCTGGAATCGGAGAACAATACAACAGGAGTCTCTAGGTTATCGAGGTAGCGAACAGATCTATGGTTGGCTGACCCCACAGGGCCCAAAGTCTGCTGCAAACATTCTTGTGAAGGGTCCACTCTGTGGGGATGACCTGACCCTTCCGGCTGAGGTGATCTGCCATGACATTCATACCGCCCTGAATGAACCTCGTTACCAGCGTGAGCTTTCGATCTTTAGACCAGATGAGGAGGTCCCTTGCGATCTAGAACAACTTCACGAAAGAGTCCCTCCCTGCTTGAAGATGTAAGCCAGGGCTGTGGTGTTGTCAGTCCACCTCCACCACTTTGTTAAGCTGGAGGGACTTGAAGTTTATCAAGGCCAGAAGAACCGCCAACAACTCCTTGCAATTGATGTGAAGTGTCCTTTGTTCCTGATTCCATGTTCCCGAGCATTCCTGTCCGTCCAAAGTCGCACCCCAGCCCGTGTCTGATGCGTCCGAGAGGAGAAGGCGGTCGGGTTTCTGAACAGCCAAAGATAGACTTCCTTGAGAAGAAAGCTGTTCTTACACCACGCGAGAGAAGACCTCCTCTCTTCGGAAACAGGAACTGAGACCGTCTCTAGCGTCATGTCCTTTATCCAGTGAGCAGCTAGATGATACTGAAGGGGGGGAGGTGGATTCTCCCTAACACGATGAACAGGGCCAGCGATGAAAGTGTCCCTGTTAGACTCATCCACTACCTGACTGAGCATCGGTTCCTTCTCAGCATGCTCTGGATGCATTCTAGGGCTTGGAAGATCCTTGGGGCCGACGGAAAAGCCCGAAAAGCTCGACTCTGAAGATCCATACCCAGGGAGACAATGGTCTGGGATGGGACGAGCTGAGACTCCTCAAAATTGACCAGGAGGCCCAGTTCCTTGGTCAGATCCATAGTCCATCTGAGAATCTCCAGACAGCGACGACTTGTGGGAGCTCTTAAAAGCCAGTCGTCTGACGGAGCCGGACACAAGATCATGGTACTGCTGCACAGTCTGTGAACTGTCAACCATGGGGAAGCGAGGAAGTACAGTGACAACCCGAAGCTGTCTAGACTGTCTGGGTCGTACAGACAACTCCTTATCGGGTTGCTGAGGTTGCCGCACTGCGTCACAACAAGTCACTTCTGCTGGTTGTTGAACGTCTTCCCAGTGACACACTGACTCCGTAAACAAAAAAATCCTCTAACAAGGACTAAGCTTGGACTGCATGTCTTGCAACACAGCTCAAGGTCTATGGGAGCAGGTGTGGTAACAGACGGGGTTAGCGACTGAAGTGGAACCATTACCTTCCCTGGGAGCATGTTATGCTTAAATAAAAGTCCATAGGAGGCTACGCAGCTAAAGGCTCCTCTCCAAATGACAGAGTCCTCAAGGGAATATCAGAAGGAGGGAGAAAAGCACTTTCTCATCTACAGGGACCATATCCGAGAAAAGCTAAGTTCTCTCAGTGAGGGTTTCACTGGTGCAAAAGCAGCAGACTAGAAGGCAACGTTATGAAACTGCTTGACAGTCTAGTGAGTTGGCAACAACCAAAGATGTGTGACTGAGAAGCATGCGGTAAGGTATGCAGAGCATGTTGTATGCAGAGCATGCTGTATATAGAGCATTCTGTAAGGTAAGTAGAGCGTGTTGCATGGCGTGTAACATTTCTCAGAAATTCCATGACCAGTGCTAGAGTGAGTAATATCGCATTACCGTCCATTGAAAGTGCACGTGCCGAGGGAATTGATTTAGACTGTTTTGTTGATGAATTTGATAGCCGGCATGATAATCGTAGAATTAAGCTACACTAAATGTACTATAATCTACTTCACCTCAGGAAAGGGAAACTCGCCCTGTTGGCAACACTGCATTACTTCATGCATGCTTGCATGGGGTTTAATATCAACATAATATTACCTTACATTCATAACTCATGATTCATTTGTTAAGAAGATATTTTTGCCATATTTTGCGATTTGTTAAAAATATATTGCAAGGAATACATATATATTTTTATATAAGTAATACAAATAACCTCCATTATCATAATGTTTGTGTAGGCATACATGTATATGATTACAAATGCAAGTTATGAAAGTAATGAGGTGTTATTATTGTCATTTGTTATTCCCAAGTTGAATGGGAAGAAGCTCAAGTTGAGGAAAAAATGGCAGATGCATGCGTTGAGGTGGCTGACTCATAGCATGAGGTTGCTGCCTCAAGAGTTGCGCTTGCTGTAAGGATTGCGGATGCGCAGTAGCAGGTTCCTGAGGAACGAGTTAAGGTTCCTGAGGTGTGAGCTGCGAGAGTTGAGGTAGCGGCTGCGCAGAACGCAGTTCTTGTCTCGTGAGTTGAGGTTCCTGAGGTGCTAGCCTAAGGAGTTGAGACTCTTGCCTTGAGGAGGGTTTAGGTCGCTGCAGCGAGTGCTGAGGTGGCTGCCTCATTGATGGAAGAGGTTGTCGTACCTCAAGAGATTGTTGCCTCGCTGGTGGAACCGCAAGCGGAAGCGGAGGAAGTAAGGCATAAGACTCCTGCTCCCATTGCTGAGGTTGCCTTAAGGAAGGTTAAGGTTGCTGCACAACGCTGGTAACTGGCAACTCAGAACGCGGTAAGGTAGCCTGAGGAACCTCAACTTCGTACGCCTGGCAGACTGGACTGCGGAGAGGCGGAGCGTTTGCAGGAGGAGGTGTAACCTTCTCAGCCTGAAACTCACGCATTAAGACCGCAAGCTGCGACTGCATGGACTGCAGCAAAGTCGTCTTGGGATCAACAGACGATAAGGTCTGTTGAGGCAAAGCCTTAATAGAAGATGAGGTCTGTTGAGGCATCGCCTTACCTCTCTTAGGAGGTGTGCAGTCACCTGATGACTGAGGAGAGTCAGAGCTAACCCAATGACTGCATCCGGGTTGTTGAACTCTAACTTCGTACGTCTGGCATAGGTCTGGACTTTACGTTTAAGAGGTCTTGAGACCTGAGACCAGCGTTTTCTCCCCGAAATTTCTTCTGCAGACGAGCAAAATAAGGGCTCAATCGTCTGCGGGTGGGAGTGACGGTCTCTGTAAGACACGCCCGCAACCACCGAGGATACTTCTGTGCGCCGATCAAGGCCTGCCGAACCCTTTTGCCCTTCGACATTGCTTCTCCCCTGGGCTTGGGAGCTTGCAAGAGGTCCCGGACTGGGAGGACGACTGGCACGCACAGAAGTACCCTCACGCACAACACTGACACACTTTGCGCTAATCACTTATCACTTTTGATTTTCTGTTTGCACTTATTTCACTGAACTCGAAACTTTAAGTGGTTTGTACCTGAAACACGCAATTCTATCCTTTCTCAAAAGTTAGTAATTGCGAAAACAGAATTACAATGTAACAGAAAAATCTAATGAAAGATAAATAATTCAGTGGCTGGAAAGAGACTAAACACTAGATCAAATAAACTACGTTTAAAATCTCTCACCGCATAAAGCTTGAGAACATGAAAAAACTCTAGAAACGTTTACCTTCTTCCCCTAAAGAGACTAGGGAGAAGAGCAAAAACGATAACAACGTTACTCGCTTGAACGAAACGTTTATCCTCCTCTTTCTCCCTCCGTCTCTATCTCTCTCTCTCTCTCTCTCGACTTAGAACCTGAGAGAAGAGCCCAATCATATATATCGTTAAAACATATTATTGTTAAAGGAAAATATTTCCCAAAATGAAAAGTTCCTTTATTAGAATTAAAACCATTAAGTTAAGAAAGAATGAACAAAACGCTAGACACGGTTACTCTTACTGCAACGTGACACCGTGAAAATTCTCTCTCTATCGTAACGATAGAGCGCAAGTTGAACGTTCTGAACGTCAACAACTGCAGAGACAAAACAAAACGTTAGTTCAACTTTGAAAACAGTACGAGACTATCAAAGAAATTCTTTCAAAAACATTAAAATAGCATAATATGTTAACAGGTAAAACCGAAATGACGGGCTCAATGTTAATTAACTTCGGTACCAAGAAAAAACCGCCTACTATTAGGAAAGGTCGAATATAAACAAATATAAAAATTAATTTTAATAAGTTTATAATAAAAGGAAGTTAATCGAAGAGGCCTATAAAAGGCGGAGAGATATAAAATAAATCTATAACTTTTGTTAAGCAAAATTAAGAAAGAGAGTCTATACTCTCTTAGACACCAACACTACCGTCTAAGGGAAGGGTCGGCCATTTAAAGGTGAAAGAGAGTTCATACTCTCTTCGTCACCATAATTAATCAAATTAATTCCAAAAGTTAGCTAAGCTAATAATAAAACTTCCTGAATAGCGAAAGCTGAAATCTTAGAGCAATACTTCACCAAAAACCGTGAACAAGACTCCAAATTATAAGCGTATCCATGAACGTCTTGCCGGAAGCACGACAGAGGAAAAATTGAAGTGGTGTCAACAAGAAGTACTGCAGTACCTGGCCACAGGTGGCGCTTGTGAGTACACCCCCCTCTTGTATAGCGATCGCTGGCGTATCCCTTCCGTAGAATTCTGTCGGGCAACGGAGTTGACAGCTACATGATTATCGGGTAAGTTTAATATTGAAAAATAAAATATTTTAAGAACTAACAACATAAAATAATTCCTATATAAACTATAAAAACCTTTAACAAAACAAGAGGAAGAGAAATTAGATAGAATAATGTGCCTGAGTGTACCCTCAAGCAAGAGAACTCTAAGGATCTTAATGTCTAAACCTAAGAGCAGGAGTCCAAAACTGTATTCTACACCAAGATGTGGAAACTATTTTCATAATTTTGTTATAGATTAATGCAGTTTGTGTAAACAGCTAGAATGGCCAAGGAAAATATAACCATAAAAGTACAGTTTTAGGTATTCAAAATTCCAAGTCTGTATGACAGGAAGGACTGAGTAATCATGAATAAAATTTATGGAACAAGAAATGGACCTGACAGAAATTCAGACTGAGGAAGTTAAAATTATTTGAGAAAGCTCAAAATTCCAAAATCAATAAAGGGACAACCTAGTAGAACTTTATCAATGATGACAAAGAGCATAACGCCTATATCAATACTCAAAATAATTTACTATTAGCTCTGTGGATGTTAAGTTTCCAACAAAAACATAAAACCTAAGTTTTTCCTTGCCATATGATAACCCCAGTCTGCAGACGCCAAACTTTAGCATCAATCGCTGCCAGATCACAGTTTCACTAAGGTTTTACAAACCGATACCTTACTTACACGAAATCGAACGGCCTTTGTAGTAACAAAATGCTGACATCTTCTGTGGTAGACTCAACTGTGAGTTTATTGGCAGAAGCATTCGCCTGTATTCTCTCCGATGCCGCTGCCAGAGGATCATTAATTATAACTTCAGCCTGAAAGTCACAAAACATTATTATGGAGCAGAATCTTCAACGACACAATGACGATGTTTCATACATATGTGTAAGTTCAATCCGATCTATGTTAAAATTCCAAAGATTTTAAAGAATCTATTCACTTTAGAGACTAGTTGCTTATTAATAGGCTTTGAAAACATACGAGAGCAACTACAACAGCGAAAATTATTCCTGACAATTATGGATTGTTTTGTTGGAAGGGTGAGAAGTTGTTACAGTTTACCAAGAGAGAGAAAAAAAGAGGGACCTGTAATCATTTGTAATTATGAAAAAACGAATGCTATTATGGACTGCCAATGTATTTTCAAGTGACAATGTTGCACCAATCTGTTCCTATATTACAGAAGGGTGTTTCTGGCATTGGGGATATTTCATCCTCAGTTACAGTGCCTGTAATGGCGCCCATAAATTATGTCGTCTTTTGCCACGCTTTTCCCCTATCTTGTGGAACTGACGTACTGTACCCATAAAGGGAAACCAACACCATCATCTGTGAAATATGGATGATGGTTTCCCAGTTCCCAATGACTTTAAAAGGTTTCCATATATACTATCTGACCCATCCCACCTCTAGCCTTGAGTTTGGAAAATTTATTAAATTATGTATAAGCAATTCCTTAAGTTTATTTAAAAGTTATTCAAGTGTACTAAAGAACAATTAGTCTACGTTATTAATTAGGTACAGTAGCCAAAGCAGTAATGGTTTCTGTGGCATACCGAATAAAGTGGTTCCTAGTTTGTGAGGTATACTGAAAGGCTAAACTAGTTAGTTAAGCTTCAAAGAACCAGAAAAGTGCAAGGCTCAATTTATCATTACTAAACACACCAGCTTTTGAAACTCATCCATAATTAGGAGGGGCATAAATGTAAACGTACGTCTGGAATATGGAGCGCCCAAGCCAATCCAGCCACGCCTGTTGCACCGAGGGCATCCAAACACCTGACTCTCCCGTTGAGACACTTTCCGGACTCGCTGTAAGCTGCTAGCGCGCACAGAACGAGCGACCTGGAAATAGAAGAGAATCTTAATGGAGAATTCATTTTATGCAGTAGTAAAATAATTTACTAATTTTGTACAAATATAATGACTATACATTACGATATCTATTTCTTTTGAAGATGAAAAATAATGAAAGACTTATCTGGAGAACCACTACTGTCTAATTTAACCAATTTTTAAAGAAATGCATATTTTTCCTAACTATACAATCACAAGTCCTTTAATAGATTTAGGATTTTAGGACACTTGTATTTGCCATTAAGCTTTTAAAGAGATATTTAGCAGTAGTTGACGGATGAAGGGTAGGGACCACCCACTCGCCAGGTAGGGCGACCTTCGCTTTAACCTTAACCTAAGAATTGTGGGTTTGTCAAGACAAGCCCTACAACTTAAAGGACTCGGATTTGTACAATTAGTATAAATACAAATTACCGCACTTATTAAAATTGTGGATCTGTTCTTAAATACAAACCATCTTCTAATACGAGACTAAATCTCAGGAGGGAGAAAAAGTCTGTATAACCAACCATGTTTGGTTTACTAATACGCAAAATGCAAATGCACTTTGGTCCTGTGGAGGAGCGAAAGTCGTGACTCGTATCAACCTCCGAATTACCTAATAATGAACATGCCATGCGTGTTAAGCTACATCCCTACCAGGAGACTGGAAGGCAGTCACGAAAGAAGTTTGTGCAATTCTAAGAAGTACAATTACAGGCAATGACAAAGAAAACAAAAGACTTTAAAGAGAGAAGACTACAAAAGCTTATAACGATAAGTATAGTGGGTAGATTATTCATAAAATGTCAAAGTAGCAAACAGATCTGGCATGAAGGAGGGAAACAAATAGCAATTAAAGACAGATGCTTTGAACTAGTAATGTGGAGTAAGGACCCACTTAAACAGGATGACGACCATTTGGCATTATCAAAAAAATCATGAAGGGACACTGACAGAGAACTAGACATTAGGAATTAAACAGAATGTACACAAGACAACACTGGAGAGAACCTATTTCCAATATAACCTTGTGGAGGTAAAATTGTTCAAAAAATTATGAAGTTTTAATAACAAACCTAAAGCCAAAATTTGCTAACGGATTGATGAATCCTACCTTTGGTTTCAAAAATTATATTCAATGTTTTTGAATGCCACTATGTAATTATATCAACTGGCATATAGATGGAAAAGGCTTTGAATAACCAAAAGTATATCCAAATTTACATTTACCCAATTTTTCAACTAAGGTTGAGGTGTCTTAAGACGATTTGCAGCAGGTTGTAGTGGAATAGGCCAGGTCGAAGTAGGATGTCAATGGAATACTCAACGTTTCTAATGAACAAACCTAAAGTTTAGAAAAATAGCTACTATAAAAATTATGAAAGCCTATCCGTTTTCCGTAGAGAATGTAGGCCTACGGGTCTTTACTAATACAGACTATATCGGCAAAATTGTTTATGAAACTGATCTTTCATCGAATGATATGTGCTTTATTCTTTTTAACTTAACTGGCAAAAGACCTCTCCAAATTATATAAGCTATGTAACTTTAGATAGTTGTTCTTGAAGAGCAAAATATTTTCATCATTGTACCATACTAAATAATATCCTAAACCTAACCAGGAGAAACATAAGTACCTCTGCAATAGAATAAGCACATTTTAGAATTCCAATTACCACAGTATGTATTAATATAAAGTTAAATTTTGGACTTTGAGCTACGTCCCTGAACTATGGCCAGGAAGGCCAATCAACAACGGCGACATACGAGGCACTACGGCCCTGAACTATGGCCCTAAAGGCCAATCAACAACAGTGACATACGAGGCGCTACAGTCCTGAACTATGGTCATGAAGGCCAATCAACAACGGCGACATACAAAGCGCTACGGCCCTGAACTATGGCCCCAAAGGCCAATCAACAACGGCAACATACGAGGCGCTACGGCCCTGAACTATGGCCCCAAAGGCCAATCAACAACGGCAACATACGAGGCGCTACGGCCCTGAACTATGGCGCCAAAGGCCAATCAACAACGGCAACATACGAGGCGCTACGGCCCTGAACTATGGCCCCAAAGGCCAATCAACAACGGTGACATACGAGGCGCTACGGCCCTGAACTATGGCCCCAAGGGCCAATCAACAACGGCAACATACGAGGCGCTACGGCCCTGAACTATGGCCCCAAAGGCCAATCAACAACGGCAACATACGAGGCGCTACAGTCCTGAACTATGGCGCCAAAGGCCAATCAACAACGGCGACATACGAAGCGCTACGGCCCTGAACTATGGCCCCAAAGGCCAATCAACAACGGCACCATACGAGGCGCTATGGCCCTGAACTATGTCCCCAAAGGCCAATCAAAAACGGCGACATGAGAGGCGCTACGGTCCTGAACTATGGTCATGAAGGCCAATCAACAAAGGCAACATACGAGGCGCTACAGTCCTGAACTATGGCCCAAAGGCCAATCAACAACGGTGACATACGAGGCGCTATGGCCCTGAACTATGGCCCCAAATTGACATACGAGGCGCTACGGCCCTGAACTATGGCCCCAAAGGCCAATCAACAATGGCAACATACGAGGCGCTACGGCCCTGAACTATGGCCCCAAAGGCCAATCAACAACGGCAACATACGAGGCGCTACGGCCCTGAACTATGGCCCCAAAGGCCAATCAACAACGGCAACATACAAGGCGCTACGGCCCTGAACTATGGCCCCAAAGGCCAATCAACAACGGCAACATACGAAGCGCTACGGCCCTGAACTATGGCCCCAAAGGCCAATCAACAACGGCAACATACGAGGCGCTACGGCCCTGAACTATGGCCCCAAAGGCCAATCAACAACGGCAACATACGAGGCGCTACAGTCCTGAACTATGGCGCCAAAGGCCAATCAACAACGGCGACATACGAAGCGCTACGGCCCTGAACTATGGCCCCAAAGGCCAATCAACAACGGCAACATACGAGGCGCTATGGCCCTGAACTATGTCCCCAAAGGCCAATCAAAAACGGCGACATGAGAGGCGCTACGGTCCTGAACTATGGTCATGAAGGCCAATCAACAAAGGCAACATACGAGGCGCTACAGCCCTGAACTATGTCCCCAAAGGCCAATCAAAAACGGCGACATGAGAGGCGCTACGGTCCTGAACTATGGTCATGAAGGCCAATCAACAACGGCAACATACGAGGGGCTACGGCCCTGAACTATGGCCCCAAAGGCCAATCAACAACGGCGACATACGAGGCGCTACAGTCCTGAACTATGGCCCAAAGGCCAATCAACAACGGTGACATACGAGGCGCTACGGCCCTGAACTATGGCCCCAAATTGACATACGAGACGCTACGGCCCTGAACTATGGCCCCAAAGGCCAATCAACAATGGCAACATACGAGGCGCTACGGCCCTGAACTATGGCCCCAAAGGCCAATCAACAACGGCAACATACGAGGCGCTACGGCCCTGAACTATAGCCCCAAAGGCCAATCAACAACGGCAACATACGAGGCACTACGGCCCTGAACTATGGCCCCAAAGGCCAATCAACAACGGCAACATACGAAGCGCTACGGCCCTGAACTATGGCCCCAAAGGCCAATCAACAACGGCAACATACGAGGCGCTACGGCCCTGAACTATGGCCCCAAAGGCCAATCAACCACGGCAACATACGAGGCGCTACGGCCCTGAACTATGGCGCCAAAGGCCAATCAACAACGGCAACATACGAGGCGCTACAGTCCTGAACTATGGCCCCAAAGGCCAATCAACAACGGTGACATACGAGGCGCTACGGCCCTGAACTATGGCCCCAAAGGCCAATCAACAACGGCAACATACGAGGCGCTACGGCCCTGAACTATGGCCCAAAAGGCCAATCAACAACGGCAACATACGAGGCGCTACAGTCCTGAACTATGGCGCCAAAGGCCAATCAACAACGGCGACATACGAAGCGCTACGGCCCTGAACTATGGCCCCAAAGGCCAATCAACAACGGCAACATACGAGGCGCTATGGCCCTGAACTATGTCCCCAAAGGCCAATCAAAAACGGCGACATGAGAGGCGCTACGGTCCTGAACTATGGTCATGAAGGCCAATCAACAAAGGCAACATACGAGGCGCTACAGCCCTGAACTATGTCCCCAAAGGCCAATCAAAAACGGCGACATGAGAGGCGCTACGGTCCTGAACTATGGTCATGAAGGCCAATCAACAACGGCAACATACGAGGCGCTACGGCCCTGAACTATGGCCCCAAAGGCCAATCAACAACGGCAACATACGAGGCGCTACAGTCCTGAACTATGGCCCAAAGGCCAATCAACAACGGTGACATACGAGGCGCTACGGCCCTGAACTATGGCCCCAAATTGACATACGAGGCGCTACGGCCCTGAACTATGGCCCCAAAGGCCAATCAACAATGGCGACATACGAGGCGCTACGGCCCTGAACTATGGCCCCAAAGGCCAATCAACAACGGCGACATACGAGGCGCTACGGCCCTGAACTATGGCCCCAAAGGCCAATCAACAACGGCGACATACGAGGCGCTACGGCCCTGAACTATGGCCCCAAAGGCCAATCAACAACGGCAACATACGAGGCGCTACGGCCCTGAACTATGGCCCCAAAGGCCAATCAACAAAGGCAACATACGAGGCGCTACGGCCCTGAACTATGGCCCCAAAGGCCAATCAACAAAGGCAACATACGAGGCGCTACGGCCCTGAACTATGGCCCCAAAGGCCAATCAACAAAGGCAACATACGAGGCGCTACGGCCCTGAACTATGGCCCCAAAGGCCAATCAACAAAGGCAACATACGAGGCGCTACGGCCCTGAACTATGGCCCCAAAGGCCAATCAACAAAGGCAACATACGAGGCGCTACGGCCCTGAACTATGGCCCCAAAGGCCAATCAACAACGGCAACATACGAGGCGCTACGGCCCTGAACTATGGCCCCAAAGGCCAATCAACAACGACAACATACGAGGCGCTACGGCCCTGAACTATGGCGCCAAAGGCCAATCAACAACGACAACATACGAGGCGCTACGGCCCTGAACTATGGCGCCAAAGGCCAATCAACAACGGCGACATACGAGGCGCTACGGCCCTGAACTATGGCGCCAAAGGCCAATCAACAACGGCGACATACGAGGCGCTACAGCCCTGAACTATGGCCCCAAAGGCCAATCAAAAACGGCGACATACGAGGCGCCACAGCCCTGAACTATGTCCCCAAAGGGCAATCAAAAACGGCAACATACGAGGCGCCACAGCCCTGAACTATGGCCCCAAAGGCGAATCAACAAAGGCAACATACGAGGCGCTACGGCCCTGAACTATGTCCCCAAAGGCCAATCAAAAACGGCAACATACGAGGCGCTACAGCCCTGAACTATGGCCCCAAAGGCGAATCAACAAAGGCAACATACGAGGCGCTACGGCCCTGAACTATGGCCCCAAAGGCCAATCAACAAAGGCAACATACGAGGCGCTACGGCCCTGAACTATGGCCCCAAAGGCCAATCAACAACGGCAACATACGAGGCGCTACGGCCCTGAATTATGGCCCCAAAGGCCAATCAACAACGGCAACATACGAGGCTCTACGGCCCTGAACTATGGCGCCAAAGGCCAATCAACAACGACAACATACGAGGCGCTACGGCCCTGAACTATGGCGCCAAAGGCCAATCAACAACGGCAACATACGAGGCGCTACGGCCCTGAACTATGGCCCCAAAGGCCAATCAACAACGGCAACATACGAGGCGCTACGGCCCTGAACTATGGCCCAAAGGCCAATCAACAACGGCAACATACGAGGCACTACGGCCCTGAACTATGGCCCTAAAGGCCAATCAAAAACAGCGACATACGAGGCGCTACAGCCCTGAACTATGGCCCCAAAGGCAAATCAACAAAGGCAACATACGAGGCGCTACGGCCCTGAACTATGGCCCCAAAGGCCAATCAACAACGGCAACATACGAGGCGCTACGGCCCCGAACTATGGCCCCAAAGGCCAATCAACAACGGCAACATACGAGGCGCTACGGCCCCGAACTATGGCGCCAAAGGCCAATCAACAACGGCAACATACGAGGCGCTACGGCCCTGAACTATGGCGCCAAAGGCCAATCAACAACGGCAACATACGAGGCGCTACGGCCCTGAACTATGGCGCCAAAGGCCAATCAACAACGGCAACATACGAGGCGCTACGGCCCTGAACTATGGCCCCAAAGGCCAATCAACAACGGCAACATACGAGGCGCTACGGCCCTGAACTATGGCCCCAAAGGCCAATCAACAACGGCAACATACGAGGCGCTACGGCCCTGAACTATGGCCCCAAAGGCCAATCAACAACGGCAACATACGAGGCGCTACGGCCCTGAACTATGGCCCTAAAGGCCAATCAAAAACAGCGACATACGAGGCGCTACAGCCCTGAACTATGGCCCCAAAGGCAAATCAACAAAGGCAACATACGAGGCGCTACGGCCCTGAACTATGGCCCCAAAGGCCAATCAACAACGGCAACATATGAGGCGCTACAGCCCTGAACTATGTCCCCAAAGGCGAATCAACAAAGGCAACATAAGAGGCGCTATGGCCCTGAACTATGGCCCCAAAGGCCAATCAACAACGGCAACATACGAGGCGCTACGGCCCTGAACTATGGCCCCAAAGGCGAATCAACAAAGGCAACATACGAGGCGCTACGGCCCTGAACTATGGCCCCAAAGGCCAATCAACAACGGCAACATACGAGGCGCTACGGCCCTGAACTATGGCCCCAAAGGCCAATCAACAACGGCAACATACGAGGCGCTACGGCCCTGAACTATGGCCCCAAAGGCCAATCAACAACGGCAACATACGAGGCGCTACGGCCCTGAACTATGGCCCCCAAAGGCCAATCAACAACGGCAACATACGAGGCACTACGGCCCTGAACTATGGCTCCAAAGGCCAATCAAAAACAGCGACATACGAGGCGCTACGGCCCTGAACTATGACCCCAAAGGCAAATCAACAACGGCAACATACGAGGCGCTACGGCCCTGAACTATGGCTCCAAAGGCCAATCAAAAACAGCGACATAAGAGGTGCTACGGCCCTGAACTATGACCCCCAAAGGCCAATCAACAACGGCGACATACGAGGCGCTACGGCCCTGAACTTTGGCCCTAAAGGCCAATCAAAAACAGCGACATACGAGGTGCTACAGCCCTGAACTATGGCGCCAAAGGCCAATCAACACCGGCAACATACGAGGCACTACGGCCCTGAACTATGGCTCCATGGGCCAATCAAAAACAGCGACATACGAGGCGCTACGGCCCTGAACTAAGGCCCCAAAGGCCAATCAACAACGGCAACATACGAGGCACTACGGCCCTGAACTATGGCTCCATGGGCCAATCAAAAACAGCGACATACGAGGCGCTACGGCCCTGAACTATGGCCCCAAAGGCCAATCAACAACGGCAACATACGAGGCGCTACGGCCCTGAACTATGTCCCCAAAGGCCAATCAAAAATGGCGACATGAGAGGCACTACAGTCCTGTACTATGGTCATGAAGGCCAATCAACAACGGCAACATACGAGGCGCTACGGCCCTGAACTATGGCCCCAAAGGCCAATCAACAACGGCAACATACGAGGCGCTACGGCCCTGAACTATGGCCCCCAAAGGCCAATCAACAACGGCAACATACGAGGCGCTACGGCCCTGAACCATGGCCCCAAAGGCCAATCAACAACGGCAACATACGAGGCGCTACGGCCCTGAACTATGGCCCCAAAGGCCAATCAACAACGGCAACATACGAGGCGCTACGGCCCTGAACTATGGCCCCAAAGGCCAATCAACAACAGCAACATTCGAGGCACTACGGCCCTAAACTATGGCTCCAAAGGCCAATCAAAAACAGCGACATACGAGGCGCTACGGCCCTGAACTATGTCCCCAAAGGCCTTTAAAAAACGGCAACATACGAGGCGCTACGGCCCTGAACTATGGCCCCAAAGGCCAATCAACAAAGGCAACATACGAGGCGCTACGGCCCTGAACTATGGCCCAAAAGGCCAATCAACAACGGCAACATACGAGGGGCTACGGCCCTGAACTATGGCCCCAAAGGCCAATCAACAACGGCGACATAAGAAGCGCTACGGCCCTGAACTATGGCTCCAAAGGCCAATCAACAACGGCGACATACGAGGCGCTACGGCCCTGAACTATGGCCCCCAAAGGCCAATCAACAACGGCAACATACGAGGCGCTACGGCCCTGAACTATGGCTCCAAAGGCCAATCAAAAACAGCGACATACGAGGCGCTACGGCCCTGAACTATGGCCCCAAAGGCCAATCAACAACGGCAACATACGAGGCGCTACGGCCCTGAAATATGGCTCCAAAGGCCAATCAAAAACAGCAACATACGAGGCGCTACGGCCCTGAACTATGGCCCCCAAAGGCCAATCAACAACGGCAACATACGAGGCGCTACGGCCCTGAACTATGGCTCCAAAGGCCAATCAAAAACAGCGACATACGAGGCGCTACGGCCCTGAACTATTGCCCCCAAAGGCCAATCAACAACGGCAACATACGAGGCGCTACAGCCCTGAACTATGGCTCCAAAGGCCAATCAAAAACAGTGACATACGAGGCGCTACGGCCCTGAACTATGGCCCCAAAGGCCAATCAACAACGGCAACATACGAGGCACTACGGCCCTGAACTATGGCTCCAAAGGCCAATCAAAAACAGCGACGTACAAGGCGCTACGGCCCTGAACTATGGCCATGAAGGCCAATCAACAACGGCGACATACGAGGCACTACGGCCCTGAACTATGGCCCCCAAAGGCCAATCAACAATGGCAACATACGAGGCGCTATGGCCCTGAACTATGGCCCCAAAGGCCAATCAACAACGGCGACATACGAGGCGCTACGGCCCTGAACTATGGCCCCCAAAGGCCAATCAACAATGGCAACATACGAGGCGCTACGGCTCTGAACTATGGCTCCAAAGGCCAATCAAAAACAGCGACATATGAGGCGCTACGGCCCTGAACTATGGCCCCAAAGGCCAATCAACAACGACGACATACAAGGTGCTACGGCCCTGAACTATGGCCCCAAAGGCCAATCAACAACGGAGACATTCGAGGCACTACGGCTGCAACCTAGCTTTATAACCCAAGAACATTATAAAATTGTTGAATAAAGCTGCAAAAATAAAATACACGATACTTTAATTTCTAGCAAAGCTGGAATTTGCTTCATGAAATGGATGAGTGCTGGCTATTCTGGCCTTTTTCTCCATGATTAATGGGCGCTTGGGCCGATCTTACGTATTCATCGATTCAAATGCGAAGAATATTTTCGCTGTTTGCATCCTGCTTTTTTGTGTAACGTATCATTAGCTGGCTTTTTTAACCAAATATTGATGCACAAGTTCCTGGATGTTGTTTCTTAAGCGCAATTTTTCCCCCCCTGCTTCATTTCCCACACGATTGCTATCACAGGAAGTTTCCCACGGGGAATTTCAATCTATTTTGAAATTTAGTGTAATTTCATGTTTCTGCTTACGATGTTTAAAACAATACTCCATTCAGTATATAGCTATGTTTGCTTATCTGAAAGTCAAATATATCAAGGAAATAATGACCCACACGATAGGCACGCACAACTTGTCCATCCACTGCTCACCAGAACAGAGACGCAAGGAGACGCTTACTTGCGACTGAAGCGAGCCACAGAAGTAAATCCATGCGAGGACGCGATATGAATTATCGATAATTCATCATCATCATCTCCTCCTACGCCTATTGACGCAAAGGGTCTCATATGATACTTCAATTTCATGCCACCTACATTAACCATATTTTTCCAACAGCTTATCCAGAGTTTATTATGCTTTTTTGACCATTGCTACTAGGGGGGGGGGTCGCAGGGGGAGCCGCCCCGTTAGGTAAGTAGGTAAGGACACGGCTTGTAGGTTAGGTTAGGGGGAAAGTTTACTTTGGTTGGTGTCCATATTTTAAGCTCGCTGGAGGAACTGGCCGCTAATATATAAGGTCTCCTGAAATTCGATCGATTATAGGGTTTCCCGACCGCAAACCCAAATTTCCCAAAGATATGAAAATAAATGTTTTCATAGGAGTCTGGTATAGCCAAATATTGTTATAAATAGCTAAAAGGCAAAATAACAAATAGGATTAATATATGGCCACTGATATAAAACGGCTCCTGAAAATCATTCGTTTATGGGGTTTCCCGACCAAAAACCCAAATATCCCACATATGACAATAAACGTTTACATAGGCGTCTGGTTTAGCCAAATATAGTTATAAATAGCTAAAACACAAAATAAGTAATAAGAACTAAATATAGTAAATGTAATAATGAGTAAAAACATCAAACATTTATGTGAAAATCTATACCAGCTCATACCGGGCAGGCCTAAGGCAACTCTATAGGCCCATAACTCCAAAAATTAGAGACGCTAATATACAATTACCTATTCATCTTCATGTCCATATTAAAGATGACCTCATTCTTCCTCGGGGTGGGCACCGTGCCCTTGGTGTTCACCAGGACGCCGTGTTCCTCCACTTCGTCTGTCATTTTTCGCCCGTCGGAATCAAAACAAAACGAGTAAACCTCTTGTTGATCTTCTTCTTCTAGCAAATATGGCGTAGGAGGGATGGGCAAATGGTTGTAGCTTTTACTGGATTTTCCTTTAAAAATCTTTTATTTTCGTGCTGTATTTTAAAGTTCTGACTGTTAATACAGTAATGGGCTTGTGGGCTATTACATATATTTCTTACTCTACCTGCATATTAGAAATTGACTGGTTATTTTGCTATTAAACTCCAATATGGCGTAGGAAAGATGGGCAAATGTTTGTAGCTTTTACTGGTTTTATTTTGTTTTCTTTTAAAATGTCTATCATTTTCGTATTGTATTGTAATACCTTGACTTTTAGCACAATATTTGGCTAGTAGGGTATTAGATATATGCTTACTCAACCTACATATCAGAAATTGACTGGTTATTTTGCTATTAAACAGCACTAACAAGACAGTTAATGATTGTTTGGGCTATAACTATCGTTGGGCAGTTCATTACTGTTAATGTTTTGCTATGTAGAATATATTAATGGTCAGGTAATTATACGATTTTAAGCTATACAATTTTACTTTACTGTTTTTTTTTTCAGGCTATATAGGCCCAAATACCTTATCTAGACACAAGAAAACTGACTTGTTATATTACTATGCTGAAAAAAAACTTGTATTTAGCAAATTAAAGAATAAGTAATTGAGTAGGGTCTAAATATAAGCCAAACTACATAGCTTTCAGACAAACTAACAATATAAATAGTTAGGGAATAAAAAGCATTGTAAGGAGAAATATGTAGGAAATAAATTTTGATTTTTTATAGGAAATCTGGAACATAAAAGAAATAAACAATGAATATGAAAAGATGATGATGTGCAGGAAGAGTTTAATAAAATTATCATTAAAAATGTGGATGAAAAATTTGAATTTTGAGTACAATACTGTACTATTAAAAGTTATTTTAGTGCAACTCCCTAATGAAAAGATATGCCTAAATATTATCATTATTATGATTATTATTATTATCACTATTATTATTACTAGCCAAGCTACAACCCTAGTTGGAAAAACAAAATGCTATAAGCCTAAGGGCTCCAGTAGGGAAAAATAGCCCAGTGAGGAAAGGGAATAAGGAAATAAATAAATGAGAACAAATCAACAATAAATCATTCTAAAAACAGCTGGTATTTTATTAATTACACATTTAGATAAACAATAAAAGTAAAATTAATATAATTTCTCAAAACACGTAAAAAATTAAATGTGAAATTGATCAAGCACAAAGGCCAAAAGGAAGAGCCGTTACAGAGAACGAATATTGAAATACTACTTCAAATTTCAGCCATGGCCAGAAGAGGACTTATTAGAGAAATTTTCAAGCATTTTACAGCTTCATTTAAGCCACGGCAAAATGGAGTATATATGGGAGATGACTATTTCGGCAATAAATACTATGAAATACCTGCAGGTAATTTTTTAAGTCTTTGGTGGTCTTTTATTAGGGGTTAAATAGAAGCTATGGCTACAGGGTATAGAAGTTTCCGATTACGTCATGATGGTAAAAGTGAATATTTCTGATAGATTTTATTTATTGGAGGATTTTGGGCCTTTTTAGTTTGTTGAGATAGACCTGGTGTAATATATCAAAAGTTATGATAGAAATATACATTTTAAAATGGAAATAAAAACCCCATGTGTTGTTCCCCACCTAACCTAGCCGGTTTTATTATAGTTATGGACGGGGGAAACTTTCATGCTATAAACCAGCTTTTCCCCATAGAAAAACGGCCGTTTCCTTCGAAATGAAACTTATTTTTATCGCTAATAAAGACATTGTATATCTATATCCACCGATAATGGGGGACCCCCAGTGGGAACCTGGGGTTTTTGGTGGGGAAACGTGACTCATTTTTGCCGCAAATAAATACTTAATGTAATACTGTATAGATATCTATATCTGCCAGAAATGGTATATAACAGTAAAACAAACCTTTTCATCTCTATACATTATTTTCTCACGTTATTTACTACAGGAAAACATGTATTTAATGTTCGATGTGTTTCCCTGTCCGTAAATATAATTTTACCACATAACCTAGGTGCCGAATCCTTACCTATCAGGGGTGTGCTACGCCCCATCTTAGACTGCCGTACCCTTATCTTACCCTAAGACTAAATCTCAACCCTGTTCACTCCGTAACTAGCTTCACGCCTGGCAACGTAACACTAAATCACATCGTAAATCGTAAAACTACCTTCATATCATACTTCAGACAAAGATGAACATTTTTCACATAAAGAATCTATTTGATAAATGATAATTCAGTTTACGCCTATCCCAATGAACTACATTCAATAAATCATTACTCGTACATTTGTTTAAACCCATAACCATGAATTGAGTGTATGTAGTTCATTGGGACGAGCATTTACCTCCTTGTTTCTTATCAAATCAATTTTCCCTATGGGGAAAATGTTGCGTGAAGCCGGTTTGGGGTACAGCAGTCTAAGGGAGGTAGCCCCCTAATAGGGAAGGATACAGCTCCCAGGTTAGGTAAGGTGGGTGAACCTTAGGTTAGGTGATGATAATGTATTCGCTTCCCATTTAAAATGTGATTTTCCAGTCATACCCTGAAATTTTACACTTGGTCCATCTCAACCATATACAAACACTTAATTGCTTTTGTGGAAAATATATACCCATGTGCATTGCTCCTACACATCTAAACATCACATTCTCCTTTAACCCAACCTAGGATGCAGACTTTATTCATACGAGATACCTTTTCATATCCTAATCATTCTTTGATGGTTTTGTAACCCATCCCCTACTTAATTTCGTTAACCTCGCATCCTTGCTTATAGGGATACATCGTAATATAAGGTTCCCTTATCTTAGCTTGGCCTCAGTTTCATTTCATTAGGGTGAAGATGAAGGGCTGCTCTGGATTGCCGAAACCCTAACTCACTCTTATTCAGCACTAACATCAGACCTACAGTAGTATCTTGTGTACTTGAAAAATCATATCGTTAAAAAGTTTGGTACATTTATGTGACAAACTGTCTACAGAAGACGGACTCGTCAGTATTTTTGGCCTCGTATTTGCCGGAAGTTGAGACATTTAGTTCTTGATATTTTTACCATTATTTTTTAATAATATGTGGTATGGTGCGTCCATTACAAATTATACGTCAAGTGTCAGAGAGCCTTCGAAGAAAAATAATACCGATACGAATCTAACAAAACTTTTAGTTTATCAAATTTCCCGATGACCATTACTTACAAAATTTAAATATAGTTCTCAGCCTTTTTACCTGCTTCTATGCACACTTTCTACAGTCTTGCAATCATACTCTTGTTAAGAATCTTTACATTCATATTATTTAATGGCATTATAGTTACAGAAAGACGTAAAGATCAATCAAACGGACTTATAGAATTCATGTAGATTTCTGATACAGTATTGAGCAGTAATGGTCCTAATTTATTATTAAAATATCCCTCTATACTTAAAAAGGAAGATTATCCACATCATCATTATTAGACTAATCACACTATTTGATTTGATTGATCTTGGGGAGAAATTATGTCATACCTTAACCAGTAGTATGCACAAGTTAATATATTATGGCAGGTAGCACAAGTTTATATGGAATTTTTCATTTGACAAAATTATAAACATCACAGATAGGCTACTCTTGTTTGGAAAGAAAAATTTATAAGTTACTTACATTACTCAAGAAAATTGCAACTGTTCGCACTCTACTGACGGACCTCCTATCTTCCCGTTCTTAGTTATACATGTCTGGCAAAGAGTTTGGGGAACTTGAATAAAAATATTCCTGTGGATTGAAGAAACTAAACCGGTTTTTATATGGTGTTCGCGTAAAATGGATCAAGGAGAAATTTACATCTATGATTTTTTATACCATACAGAATTTACAATATTTTCACTATGCATTAAGTTACATAGATGGACTTTTCTTTACCTATTCTTGAGTTCCTTTCCGTGCTGTTGTCATGTCACCACTGCCGCTCATCAGTGTTTTCTTTACTGTGTTAGACCTTGAATGAATAATTTCCTTAATCAACATCCTTACTGACAGGTCATTGTCCCTCCCTGCTCCATACCCAATCCTGTCACAAACTTCAATTCCCACCAACTGCTCTTCTCTATCATACATCCAGATCCATCGAGAGGGAAGAGAAATCCTTAAAGAGTTTTCTTATGCTCTATTTTACAGATCCATCGAGAGGGAAGAGAAATCCTAAGAGATTTTACGTCTCGCCTGTCGACATGAGATACGATCAGGATAACATGCCAGCGGAATGGGACGGTGAGTAATTAAAATGCCCACTTCACATTTTTGCAGACAACAGTACTGTACTGGTTGATTGAAATACTATTTCCACCCTATTATTATTATTACTATCTAAGCTACAACCCTAGATGGAAAAGCAAGATGCTATAAGCCCTATAAGGCGGCTCCAACAAGAAAAATATCCCAGTGCGGAAAGGAAACACATAGAATAGTGTGCCGAGTTTACACTCAAGCAAGTGAAGCAAGTGAAATCTAACTAATGAACAGAAAATTTGTGATTGCCAAAGATATATTTCCGGAGAAAAGGGTGGAGCGTTTTGAATGTCCTAGTTTTTAGAAAGTAATGTAATTATATAAAATTGTTATGCTGGAAAATGGGCCAATTTTGATGTAAGTTGAAAAGGAGGTAAAGCAGTTAAGTAAAAAGAGCACAGAAATTATTATTGACGATTCAGGAGAGACTTGTACGGGATCCCCAGGAATTCATGGGCTTAGATGACGACCCATTTGGGAATTCAGGCAGAAAAAGTGTTTGAGACATCGCATGTTTGCCTAGCGGCGGGAAATTTTGACGTAAAAACAACATCGACGATGACAAAGATAATGATAGTGCTTAACATCTTTAAGGTCATTGATGGACTAATTATATTACTGTACAGTTTAACCTGTAACTTCTTAAGCACATTAGTCACCAAAGATTGTTCACATATAGGAGTGTGTACAAATACGACTTCTCAAATTGACTTTTAACAATTCCTTGATACTCGCATTAAAAATCACGGCTAGTGGCATTCATATTGCCTGTATATATATAAACTTGACACTTTTTTATTATTGCCGATATCTTCGCTCCTTATCCTTTCATGTTTTTTTCCCGTAGATTCTTTTGTGCTAATTCTAGGGTTCTTAGTGTATAGAACACCTGACAAAATATTGGGATTTTCTTTCTTCTTAACAGTTCTATATTTAATGTGGAATACAGTACAAGCAAGTCTTTTTATTAGTACATATAAACATACAATATTCTATCGGTTTCCTTTCCTCACTAGGCTAGTTCCCTATTTGAGTCCTTGGGCTTATAGCATCCTGCTTTTCCAACTAGGGTTGTAGTTTAGTTAATAATAATAATGATGATATGTACAAATGTCATACCTTTCTTACTGGCATCTTAATGGCATTTTAATGTCTGTAAAAGTAAATGTTCATGATTAGACACCATTTATTTTCTAGCGTGGCTGAGGTACCGGCGAGATACTCCACCTTCCGAAGGAGAACTAAAGGGTAATCTGACCATAGCAACAATGAAAAAAGAAAATGCGGAAAAGATCGAAGGTAGTCGGCCTGCGGGAAAGGTAACGTTCTCTCTGTGGTTCACTCTATACAACTTAATATATACACGCCCCCGGAATGCAATAGCAGCAGAATAGATCCAGCCTGTCCTAGTAAAAGAGCCAACATCCTCTTTAAAAAGCTAAACGAGCTGATGGTAGTTAATAATTTTAGACCCAATTAGCAATATTAAATCCTCTAAGGATTTGATGATAGGTTTCTAGCTAGTTCTCAGCTTCTACCTTTAGAAAGGTGAAAGCCATAAATAGACATTAAAGGGCAGAGAGCAATTCAGTTTTGGGCTGTCAGGACATCCTAAAGAACATTTAGTAATAATAGGTTCTACCGATACTAAATTTCTCTTTGATTTTCAACGAGATGTTGGAACCTGTCGCTTAGATTTGCAGGTTTTGGCACAAGTAAAATTTTTTTCTTTATAGTTGTTCTATAAACATAATTGAAAGCTTTCATTTGTACACAACTACACAATATGGTAAACATATTACAAATTACTTTAGGTACAATATCTTTATCGAGTCTACAAACGTCTCATTTTTGGGTAAAATTATTTGAAAAATAACAGTGTAACTTTTCATTGGAATTCTGGATCAATTCTTAGCATTCACATCCTTCACCTTACCTCGTCATTTAATTCTCTGCTTCCCTCTTGATCTTCTCCCCGTAACAGGTTCGTCCCAAGCCCTCTCCGCTACCTATCCTCAGCACATACCATTATCTCAGTTGAAACACTTATGACCTCTGTAAATTTCACTACACTTGCTATTCTTTTTATTTCATATTTTTCCAATCTTTCAAGCCATTATAATAGTTTAATTGCAAAATGAAAACCTTAAAAATGCAGTTTTTAACCTACGTTATCTTCACTATTCCTGCCATTCTTCTTATTTCATCTTTTTCCAATCCTTCAAGGCCATATGATAGTTTAATCGTAAAATAAAAACCTCAAAAATGCTGTTATTTAAATCAACTCAGAACTCACTCTCTCCCTTTCAGCAAACCCACAGCGACATGTCGTCTTTTCCGATCTACGAAGACTTTGAAGTGACCCCAGGAGAAAAGCCTAGAGAGAAAGGAGACTGATAGCCCGCTAGGCTTCAAGATCGCAAAGGCATCTTCGTATAGTGAAAGGATTTTCCGTCTTGTATCAACTAGCCGTTTATTTATGGATAATTAATTAAGGGGTTATTTAAACTCATATAAATAGCTTTTGATACTTGTTCTACACGTGTTTAATTACAATCAAATCATGCAGGCAGACCTATTAGTTAACTAAATCAATATACAGTACATAGTTTGTGTGAATACAAATCAAGATTGTTTCACGATCAATTTTGCAACTTGTATTTCAAAACACAATTTTGTAATACCAGGAAGTAGTGTGGGTGACTGTACATAATTTCTAAAGTAAGGGATTTGTAGATTAAGTCTGTAAATGCTTCTTAATTTTTTCGAGACGAGGTTATGTAAAAAAATAATTTAAAACGGTAATAATTGTAGTTAAAGTATCAAGTGTTTTCTTAATGTAAATATTATGATATCTACTTTGGGCACCCAAGGCCTGGAACAATACTAGTAGAACATTGTAATATATTGTGTAATATATTGATTATAGGTATACAGTATAATGTATGTACAGTATATCAGAAAGAACCCTTGTTTGTAAATAAAGAAACCTCTTTGTAGAAAAAAAAATCAACTTTTTATTGCTTTTCCAAAGATTGATAATGCATACAGTTGGTCCTTACAGCACACACTATGTATCCAGTATCATAAAGGTGTATTTTATAATTATACCCCTTTCCTTTACACTGTTTACAAAGCTTCATTATAGTAATGCACATTGATATTTATGACTTGAAATCATGACTTTGGCAAATACTGTCTACAAATGTAGGTAAAGCAGCTTATATCATCAATAAGGACTTCATATGTCAAGAATTATGAGCTAGAAAGGGTCACAGTTTGGTAATACCACTGTCATTAACAAAATTCTTAATTAACAATTTGAAAAACTGTTTCCAGCATGAGAAATATTACCAAACTTAATTTCTGTGATGTTATTTATTCATAATTTCACTGCCTAGAATTTGTAAGACATCCGGGAGCTCTTCACTGTATTGGGAACAGATTTGAGCAACCTCTTCTTCAAAGAAGTTGAGGAACTTTTACATTTTCTAAAACATAACTTAAAAAAAACCTATGGTTTCTATACACATATAAGAACTCCTGTATCTTATCAGGCAATACACTGAGAACCACATTTGGTAAATGCAAACATGTTCCTTAATCTCTAGTTTTTAAAAATAATTCTAAAAGATAATGGAAATTTGTTCCGGAAGCATACTCCGCTTGAATCTTCCTATTAAAACTAAAACAAGACTTTGGACACACGCGGAATATTCGGATACATGAAAAGATATAAAATGGCAATAGAAAGAAAAAGCGACATATTGTACATTGCTCCAAATGTGCAAGAGAAGTATGCTAATTTATCTAAAGATACAGTCCGTGTGTGCACTTCATTTAGTGTGTACGAGTGCTACATCATAATAAATAGGTAGAGAGATAGATACAGCCGATAGAAAGACTTGTGAATTGCGAAGAAAGTTAAGAAAAATTTACAAAACAACGATAACCACATTCTAATAAAAGAAATAGACAGAAACTACAAGGTAATAAGTACACTAAAGATGGTTTGGGACTAAGATCAGGTTACTGGAGAACCCTACAAGACCAATTACATGTTTACACTTCTAAACATACATAAAATACTGCATATGTTGAAGAAGGATCACAGCACTATGATGTTTCTTGAAAACTTTACGATCTCTTCTTTCGGAAGTCTTCGATTCTCTGTGCTCAAACGAGACCTTCCAAGACGGTTCTTGTCAGGTCTGCCTGTTTCTTAAACTCCTCTATCCTCTTTGAAAGGACATATTTCTGCAAATTAGGGAAAATATTAATCAAGACTGCTTTTGAATTAATGTTTTTCTAGTTACTATAGTTTATTTCTTCACGAGCCCCACAAAATCTCACAAAATATAGACTTTTCTGATTTCCAATAATGTCATTCAATGATGATACATTACTGAACACGATTGTACACTTAGATGATAATTATATCTCCCTCTCTCCCTTACTACTCCTATTACTATTACTATTGTGGCTGATACTACTACCACTACACCACACTAATACTATTAACACTCCTGCTACTACTACTACTAGAAGAGAGACTCTCTAGCCATGGTAAGCAGCTTTTCTAGGAGGACACTCCAAAATCAAACCATTGTTCTCTAGTCTTGGGTAGTGCCATAGCCTCTGTACCATGGTCTTCCACTGTCTTGGGTTAGAGATCTCTTGCTTGAGGGTAGACTCAAGCACGCTATTCTATCTTATTTCTCTAACTCTTGTTATTTTTGAAGTTTTTATAGTTTATAAATAATAGATTTTTTTAATGTTATGCTTAAACTTCTCTCATGGTATAATTCCTTATTTCCTTTCCTCATTTAGCTATTTTCCCTGTTGAAGCCTTTGGGCTTATAGCATCCTGCTTTTCCAACAAGGGTTGTAGCTTAGCAAGTAGTAATAATAATAATAATAATAATAGTACACCTAATCGCACTATGGACTTTAGACAACCTGGTTAATGGATATCAGTATAGTTAGGAAAGGAACATCCTATTATTATTTGCAAAATGATGCTGTAATTATTTACCGACTAACTGTGGTATCTACAGTTCAATAAATCAAAGCTGATGAAGGAACTAGCTATTTAATTGACTACCTAAAATTACTGTCCTTAAATTAATTATAAATATCCCTCACGTGTAATGCTAACAAACCATGTGTGATGCCTCTAACAATCGATATTACCAAGATCATTTTGAAACTTAATGGATTGAACAAACTCCTTACCCTTGCGAGGGTGTTAACTCCTTACCCTTGCGAGGGTGTTAACTCCTTACCCTTGCGAGGGTGTTAACTCCTCACCCTTGCGAGGGTGTTAACTCCTTACCCTTGCGAGGGTATTAACTCCTTGTCTTTGCAAGGGTGTTAATTCCTTACCCTTGCAAGGGTGTTAACTCCTTACCCTTGCGAGGGTGTTAACTCCTTAACCTTGCCAAGTTAAACGATCCCATGAAAGTTTCAGAAAGAGATTGTGTTCTTGGAGGTATATTGTATGTGGTGCACTTAATAATGAAAAGCTTAACCTTAATGGAAATTAATTCACAGCTGTCCGTGGAATTAAATGTCTAATTCTAAAATACAGTACTACCAATGACATCCCCTTCAGTGTTAACATTGCAGGAGTCTGTTTAGGTTTCTAAATCTTTTGCCAGATATACAGACCCGAGAAAAGACTTTAAGCGTGAGATACTTAAAAAATTGTCTTGTCTAGGGATTTATATGATTCCTCTATATTACTTCTCATGAATAGCATGAGCAGAAATTTCTGCTGATTGAAATACTCATCTCAAAGTTCAAGAACAGACTCTTGAGCTACAGTGACCAGCCATTGATAAAACAGAAAAATTGGTGAAGCCTTGCAGGGTCAAAAAAAGTCATCCTTCAACAAATTGAAAAAGTCTTATCTTTCGAGAGATAGCTGGAAAGTCTTGGGTGAAGGTTCGGGAATTTAAAATAAGAAAAAATTCCAATGAAATACAGATGACTTGGGAAATAAACTATGGTATTTTCCTGGTTATGTTTAACCCGCCGATATTGGAACAGGGCAATGTGGAATGATCTTCCTAATCAAGCATTGGAATCAATGGAACTTTTAAGTTTAAACTTGCAGCGTATGATTTTTATGCTAAACAGCAAACACAAGTCTACCTTCATAGTTCCTGTGATATATCTATTTTATATTCTATGATCATTACTCCTCATATAGTTTATTTCCTTTCTTCACGGGGCTATTTTTCCTTATTGGAGCCCTTGGGCTTATAGCAATTTGCTTTTCCAATTAGGGTTGTAGCTTGGCAGTGATATTCAAGTAACTGAAATTTCTAAATTAAGGCACTTTAGTTAAAGCAGACCAACAAGCTACCACCTCAGTATAATACTGTACATGAAAAAGTACGAAACTACAGAACAAATGTTTCACTTACGGCAACATTCATGTTTCTGTGCATCTCCAACTTGATGGTGTCTTGTACGGTGAGTTCGCAAGGCTTCTTGTCGAGCTGAATAAACTGACAGTAGGAAGCGTGCTTCTTGTGCTCCTCCCTGCCATAGAGAGAAATGAATACGTGAAAGTTAAAAAAGAAAGGAAATTACAAAAACACCAATCATCGTACCAGGCTACTCTAGCAAGTTTTAAGACTAAAAAATTACGTCTAGAATGATGAGGTATATTCAAAACCCTTCAATAGGGTTACATACATATACCAAGGCACTTCCCCCAATTTTGGGGGTTAGCCAACATCAACAAATGAAACAAAACAATAAAGGGGACCTCTACTCTCTACGTTCCTCCCAGCCTGACAAGGGACTCAACAGAGTTCAGCTGGTACTGCTAGGGTGCCACAGCCCACCCTCCCCCGTTATCCACCACAGATGAAGCTTCATAATGTTGAATCCCCTACTGCTGCTACCTCCGCAGTCATCTAAGGCACCGGAGGAAGCAGCAGGCCTACCGGAACTGCGTCACAATCGCTCGCCATTCATTCCTATTTCTAGCACGCTCTCTTGCCTCTCTCACATCTATTCTCCTAGGGTTACCTTCAATAATGACTATCTGGTGAATCAATGGTAGTAAACTCAGTCTTATAAACACAATAACTTTGACAACAGAAAGACTTCTTAAATCTTAACTATTTGAGACTTCCAGCTCTCAAACATTAGGTTCCAATAATGTTGAATTACTGTATATTAAATGCAAAGGTGAAAAATTCATTAAGAAAACAGTACAATTTGTTTGCGGGTCATACTTAATACATGAAGAGCTTGTCTGAGATTCGCCTAACATAATAGTCTCATTAGAAAACTAACAACTTCTCAATTAGATTTCTGTAATCGATATATGAATTCTAAAATGGTACATGTGGCACTAAGCCTGAATGAACTAAATATCTGTATAGCTTTAATGAACATGATACAATTTGATTCAGCTTACTAGAAAAATTTTCTGGTTACCATATTACAAGTGATAACTCTTGTACAATATTTGCAGTCCTTTCTTTAATAAAATTTTCTAACAAAAAAAACAATAAAAAGAAAATGGAATGGCTTCTGTGAGCAATGCTGGTCACGGTGTGCGAACAAGACATCTAAATTTCGTCTCTTCTACCTCCACTCGACAGAGCTCTCTTTGACACTGTCTCGTAGATTTGGTCCAGAAGGATTTCTTTGGGATCATTTATTTCAGGATTTCATGAAATTTGGGTCATACAGCGCCAGACCAAAGTTTGGGGGAGGGGGTATTCATTGCAGGGGATAGTTAAGGGAAATCCCTGCAGTTGTAGGGCAGGGTGAAGGTTAAAAGGAGTCGAATAACAGGCTGGAAGGATGCAGAATCATATGGTACAGGTCAGGGTTAACCATAAAATCGGAATATGGAAAAATGTCCTATTTTCTTTACCATTTTTGTATTTAGAAAATTATTTTCATTAATCTACCTGACATTCATTCTCTTGACATAGTGGATAAAATTGTCTTTAACTATAAATAGAGAGTTAATTTTAGTGTATGTAAGCCTATATTTGAACCTCTGTCATCGTATTTTACTCTGCGTTCTGACAAATCTTTACCAACTCACCAAGGATCATCCTCCTCTTCCCAGCCATCCAATTCCTTCAAGCAAACGTAACACTTGGCAAGATCTGGCTCCCTCTTGCTGCCGGTGAAAAAAAATCCTGCTTCGGCCATCTGCGTTGAGGTGAAGAAAATAGATAAAATAGATAAAAACGAATAAAGTGAAAGGGATTAAAAATGACAAATTCTTGCAATAATTTGTATTTTTCTTATCTATACAACCCTAGGTTCTTTACTATAGCAGATGGATAACAGCGACAGCTGAAATATGGCAATTAAAACTTTGAACAAGGTACTCTTCTTGCTGAGGGAAGTGTTAGCTTCCAACACATGGCAAGGTCTCGTGGGTGAAGAAGCGCTCGAAGCATTCTGTAACTCCTTCCGGTGTGCAAAACCAGCGCTGGGTCGCAGCGAGGCAAGGGAGAACAACTTCACCTTTACCGATGATCTGCTTCGTATGCAAGGGGGCCTGGAGGATGGGAGACTGGAGCCTGAAGGAGAAACGCTATAGTCCAGTAAGGGGAAAGTATAGTCTAAGGACGATAGGCGCCAGGAGCACAATGGCAAGGTCCGATAGGTGCGTGAAGCTGACAAAAAGTCGCATCATCACCGAGGAGAGCGTAAAGCCCATGAAGTGTGTTTGGAACATGTGGGGTGCGGTTAGATCGTGAAGACAAAGCATGTTTACTCGCAAAGGTGAAGAGCACCTGGAGCAAGAGTAAGAAGCATCCTGAAGTTTGAATCCTAAACAGCACAGGAGTGTTGGGAGTGCGCACAAGAAGATCGCCTGGAGTGCAGTGGAGAGGGATGACTGAACTCCGAAGTGTCTGCAACAACTGCTGCGAGGAGTCCGGCAACCCCTCAGGTGCAGCAAGGACCTCATTGGGAATGACCTGAAGCGCTTGCATAAAGCAATGTGAAAGTGCAGGACACTTTGCTGACGATCTCCAAGGTGGCGATGATGAGGCAGGCTCGCGAGAAAAGGAATTTCCGACTCTCAGAGGATCATACCTCCTCTAAAGGAGAGCTCTCCTTGTGCAAAGGACGAGGAGACGCATCAACCAGAAGGCGTCTAGAGTCCAAAGAGCCGTCAGCGGGTGCAAGTCTGGTAACCGCAAGTCTAGCTTAATTAAGAGTCCATATGAGAAGGTCTATGCCGACTATGCGAGGAGTAGCAGGGATCTCCCTTCCAAAAAGTAGAGAATGTGCCTGCGATGAGACACCGCCTGACGAGAAGGTTCTCAAGAGCTGCAAGGTTCCCTTGATGACTAATTCAATGTAGGATGAGCAGCAATTCAAGACATGCCCCCCCAAACAATGAACAGAGGGAGAGTGGATCCACAGTTGGTTTCACCACAAAACAGCTCTAACAACTGCCAAAACCTCAGTAACACTAAAGTCATGATTCCATTACATTACTGTACTCAAGAGCAGTAATGTACGTCCGTACATACACCAGAGCAGTTGAAGTTAACCCTTTTACCCCCAGGCTATTTGGAACTTTCCAACCCTTAACCCCCAAGGATTTTTTTTCAAGCACATTTTGCTATATATATATTTTTCAAATTGCTCTAACAGCCTTAATTTTTGTCATAGAGAGGTCAGGTTGGTCTCATTCTTTTGGAAAATGCCTGAAGTTTCTCAAAAAAGTATATAAAATATGCAAAAAAAATTTAAATAGCAGTTTTTTGGCAAGTATGTACCACTACGTCCATGGGGGTAAAGGGATGAGTTTTGTGAAATGTACCAGTACGTCCTTTGGGGCTAAAAGGGTTAAAAGCGAGTTAGGAGCCAACTGGAATGGGGTGGGACTCCTCGCTCACTTTTCAGGCAAATAACTGGTCGTTATCCATTTCAACGACTGATTCCAGCTCGCGCTGAAGAAATCTCCCTAATTAAAAGACGAAGATTTCCTTGTCACTAAGAACAAACATTATTTTTCAAATACGAGGCATTGAGACGGTTGTTACAATTATCATTCCGTATCATAGCATGAATTAAACAATTGTTTTGATAAACAAACTTCCCTCAGTTGTGACTCAAGGTGGTTAGCCCTACCTAACCTATGTCTGTTATGCACGATTATTGGCTTGACTCGTCAGCTTATTTACAAATTATACGTACAGATTCACTTCCTAAATAGGCAGTATTAACCCTTTTACCCCCAATGGACGTACTGATACATTTCACAAAACTCATCCCTTTACCCCCATGGACGTACCGGAACGTCCTTGCAAAAAACTGCTATTTACATTGCTTTTTGCATATTTTTCATAACTTTATGAGGAACTTCAGGCATTTTCCAAAAGAATGAGACCAACCTGATCACTCTATGATGAAAGTTATGGCTGTTAGAGCAATTTAAAAAATATATATTGCAAAATGTGTTTGAAAAAAAAAAAAAAACCTGGGGGTTAAGGGTTGGAAAGTTCCAAATAGCCTGGGGGTAAAAGGGTTAATTATAAGAATTAGTATTCAATGGGCTACTATAAACAGAATTAAATTGTATCAACTTAACAGACTTCCTATCCTATGATTATTGATAATAGCCTAACCTAACCTATTTTAGGCAAATCCACAATATCATGTCTGGTGTCACGGTCTGAACGATCCCCCGGTCTCAGAATTCTCCTTGACATTGTATAATGGTTCTTTTCCGTAATTAGCTCACTTCACTCGCATGAAAATAAAACATCAAGCTCGTATGTACTGGCAAGCGGTAATGTTGATCTGTGCACGCTAAATTACAGAAAAATAAAACATTAACCTCGTATGCACTGGCAAACAGTAATGTTCGCGCATGCGCAGATTATAAAGGAGTATTGTGAGACCGGGGGTTGGTTCAGACCGTCACACCGGACAGGGATTCGCCCAAATTAATGAAAATTTATTATTACAGATGTATATAATTTAAACAATTCAAAGCAGAATTATATAATGTAGTATTATAAGTGAGATGTCAACATAGGTTATATTAAGAAAGGGGGGTTGGAGGGGGCAAAGACCCCTTCCCTACTAAGTAAGGAAGAGGACACAGCTTCATAAGTTAGGTTAAGGCGGGTGTGGTTAGGCTGCAAGTCGAGACATATCCCCGGTCTTCCCTCGTTGAATTCAACCCTCGACAAACCCTGGTTTCTCGTAACTCATGAATATATATATATATATATATATATATATATATATATATATATATATATATATATATATATATTATTCCAATTACCTTCAGTATAACTATTTCATACCTGGCATCAGGATATGGTGTAATACACTCGTATTTAGGGGTTTCCCTACACAAATTCCATTTTTTACCACAGGGAGTTTTAATAATTCTCGTATACTTATTTTTACTTAGAATACTACTACTTTTCCGTCAACGGTCCACACGAAAATACTTAATACTTAAAATTTAAGTTTGGCAATGTATACATACCATAGGCTAATAATAATAATAATAAAAATATTAATAATATAATAATAATATAATGATAATAATAAGCCTACCAATGGAATTAAGACATAATTATAGCCTAATCAAAAAATTTTCTTTAATAAATAATAATCTGATAATAATTAATCACTTAAACACCTTTATTTAATGCTAGCCTCCTGGCTAGTACAGTGGTAACGTCTTTGCCTAGCATTAGCATAGCTGCAGATCGATCCCAGCCCGGGTCTGTTGAGTTCAAGCTATTTACTGGGGAGGCCACTGCTGTAGTAGGGCTTGCCCGGCTGACGTTCTGGTGAGCATCTATCCTCATGGAACTGGAACTAGATACCTTTAACCTTTAAAAAAACACGTAATTCACCATCGCTCACCTTCTCTTTGCTCATGCACGTACTGCTACCAAACGGCCATTTCTTGAAGCTTTTCAGCCTATTTTCCTCATTCATCATGTCAAATAACTCCTTTTCCTTCATGTTCGATGGTATTTAAAGCTTCTTGCTGATGAAATGCGGTTAAAATAAGCTTAAATAAGCTTTTATTAAGGCCTTTCGTTACGAGACCTTCCCACACAATGTTTTTGTTTTCAAATTTTGCTGAACGACGACTGTACTAATGTTGTAGGTTATGGTACAACCCTTAATTATAAGTGGAATTTTGATTTTTAAAGGTTATTGATAGTTATAAATTGATAAATTCACTTCAAAATATATATCTAGTAATTTTTTTATATTTAGAATTAAAATTGGCTCACATATACAAAAAATAAGTATATTTATAAGGTGTTTCATGTTGATGATAGTACAACCCTTAATTATTGGTAGAATTTTAATTCTTAATGATTATTAATAGTTATAAATTGGTAAATTCAATTTAAAAAAAATGTATCTGGTAATTAATTTATATTTAGAATTAGATTTGGCTTATATACATAAAAAATAAGTATATTAATAAGGTGTTCTACCTACATAGATGGTGGACTAATGCATAGATATCTAATCATAGAAAGTATTATTATTATTATTATTATTATTATTATTATTATTACAAGCTATGCTATACCCCTAGTTGGAAAAACAAGATGGGAAAAATAGCCCAGTAAGGTGAGGAAATGAACAATCAAAATAAAATATTCTAAAAACTGTAACATGGAATAAATCTTTCATATATAAGGTATAAAATCTTTAAAAAAAACAAGAGGAATTGAAATAAAATAGAATATTGTTCTAGAATGTACATTCGAGCAAGAGAACTCTACCCAGAACATTGGAAGACCTTGGTACAGAGGCTATGGCACTACCCAAGACTAGAGAACAATGGTTTGATATTGGAGTGTCCTTCTAGAAGAGCTGCTTACCATAGCTAGAGTCTGTTCTACCCTTGCCATATATATATATATATATATATATATATATATATATATATATATATATATATATATATATATATATATATATATATATATATATATATATATATATATATATATATATATACACTTCTTTTCGGTCCAGCTCAAATTTATAACTACTCAAGTTACTCCACTGCAGGACAAAGGCCTCAGACATGTCCTTATTCACATCTGGGGTTTGGCAAACTTTCATCACCACGCTGACCGCTTGGTGATGATGGTGGGAGACTATTCTGATCGCCCTGAGCAAACCAACCTAGTACAGGTGGCCCTGACTAGTACAGCCTTGCTGCTCATGGCGATACACAAACCCTTTCACCAAGTTAATGTATCCCAGATAATTGCATTACAAAAAGATGATTTGTGATATTGTCTTGTTTGTGTCTTCAAGAAACAGATGGAGCACTGTAGGCGATGAAGGTCGAACCGTTATAACAGCTATGTGACGGGTAGCGATTTTAACGAAGGCTTATAACGTTACTTATATACCGTTATTCACAGATGTTACCTTTCGTCACACACACACAGAGAGAGAGAGAGAGAGAGAGAGAGAGAGAGAGAGAGAGAGAGAGAGAGAGAGAGAGAGAGAGAGAGAGAGAGAGCACTTAAATTTCGGCAATTTTTTTTTTAAATCGTTCGATATTGATAAAAAATGGAAAGTTAAAAATGAACAAATATACGTTATATACAAAGAAACATTTCCTCTACCATCTTGTTATAAATAAATTGTGATTTTAAGCTTATTGAAGTTTCCAGTTAATAAAAAAAGAAAAAAAAAAACAATAACTGTTTAGTGTTGAGACAAGCTACGGGGATTTATCCCTAGATTTGGGAATTCATCCCTAGATTTGAGGATTTTGGGTATCTGATGGGGATATTCCATACAAATTTCTACGAAGAAGAAACAAAGATGAATAAACCTTTATATTGTTGCAATTAGTTTGCTTGCGCTTATATGAATTATATTGAGTAATTTTTATATTAGTAAAGCGAACATGATCAGAAGAAAATGTGGAAATGGGGGGTTTTCTATCACGAGTTCTGGGGATTTTTTATCACAAGTTTTGGGGATTTTTACACTAACCCATCTGGTAACACTGGGCCAGTCAGTAGTACCATTTCTGTTCTGTGTACGAACGGTTGCAAGAGATTCTATAAGGTAGAAAAGTATTATTATTATTATTATTATTATTATTATTATTATTATTATTATTAAGGTTTTGGTTAAAAGGAAAGTTTTTTTGTAGATTATATAATGATAAGTTATAAATGAAAAAAGGCTTTAATTTCTTCAGTAATGAATTAAATTTAAACTAAATTTAAATTTAATTCTGTATAGAAAATTAGGTAAGTCTACAGAACGCAATTCTACAACTAGGACACTCCAAAATCAAACCATTGTTCTCTAGTCTTGGGTAGTGCCATAGCCTCTGTACCATAGTCTTCCACTGTCTTGATTTAGAGTTCTCTTGCTTGAGGGTACACTCGGGCACACTATTCTATCTAATTTCCTTTCCTCTTGTTTTGTTAAGGTATTTATAGTTTATATAGGAAATGTTTATTTTAATGTTACTGTTCTTAGGATATTTAATTTTTCCTTTTCTTTCCTCACTGAGCTATTTTCCATGTTGGAGCCCTTGGGCGTGTAGCATGTTCCTTTTCCAACTAGGGTTGTAGCTTAGCAAATAATAATTTTAATAATAATATTAATAATAATAATAATATGCAGTTCTTTTCAGCTTATAATGTCGAAAGAATTCATCTTAAAACGATTTTGGAGTTTTTTATATTATCAAAATTCCTTAAAACTAAAATTTTCAACCGAAATCTATAGTTTTATTGAATCTTTATGATAGAGCTTTAAATAATCACTGCTATAATTCATCATAAAAGTATTTTACGATGTTAATTTCAATCGAAATCACGAGTATTCTATTTTCTTCTGTTTATTACAAATCCTATTTATAAAAAAGTAAAGAAAAATCATACTGTTTTCCTATTATTATTATTATTACTATCCAAGCTACAACCCTAGTTGGAAAAGCAAGATGCTATAAGCCCAGGGGCTCCAACAGGGAAAATAGCCCAGTGAGGAAAGGAAATAAGGAAATAAATAAATGAAGAGAATAAATTAACAATAAACCACTGTAAAAGAAGTAATAGAAAGTAAAAAAGTTCTAAATAAGTTTACTCATATTGAAAACGATTGAGTGCAGCTCAAATTCTTTAACATGCTCCGCCCACAAGCCTCGGGATTGGCTGCTACATTCCCACAGCTGATGTGTGTAAAATATGCTAATGATAATAATTAAACAGGTTATAGTTAATTATGATACTTTACTAGTACCTCATACATGCGTAGCAAGTCCCCGTATCGCTTGCCAGAATAGCGGAGCGATGAGATTATGTTTATAAGCGAGCTAAGCGAGCCACGACTGGGCGGAGACCATTTTAGTGACCAATCACGATGCTTGTGGGTAGAGCGTGTTAAAGATTCTGAGCTGCAACCAGTTTGTTTACTACCCAAACAATATCCAATTTAAAAGAATCCATGAATATATGAATTTAAATTGCAATTCAAAAAGAATATTCCATTTTTTATTCTCCTTATCAAATTTCAGACTGAAATATGAAGCTATGCTTGCTCGGAGTAGGTTTGCTCTTCTTCGGGCTTCTTTGCGAGGGACGTCTTACAAAGTACCAGGTCCCGTCGAATGGGACTCATCTCTCATTTCATGAAGGTAGGTGGTCACTCCATGTTTATTCCTTTTAATTATACTGGCCTTAAAGGTCTAGAATGTCTGTGTTTATGTTGGGACTGCCATAGACTAATATATTTGAGCTTCGAGATATTTTGTCCTCGATTTTGGAAGTTTTCCGGAGTTCCTACGCATCATCTAATCTTATAATTATTTTTTCCATTTTTGAAAGATTATATTTCACTCTATAAAGCTTTGCCTTTCATTCGCGTTGACTTTATTCTGTGTTACAGGCTCCAACGCTCGGTACAATTCCCGACACGAACTGAGTCGACGGGACAAAGGGTCGAGCTGCCCGCCGCCCGTCGGCTTCTCGACATTCGGGTTCCTCTCCTTCCTCCTGATTGCCTTCAACACCGTCATTAACATCATCAACAACATCAACAATAACAACAACAACAACAATAATAACAATAACAACAATGATAACAACAATAACAATAACAACAACAACAATAATGATGGAGGAGGAGGAGGAATGAGAAGCATGCCAATGAATGATCCTCCGGAGACCGATTCTCTAGGATTTGATGTTTGGGATTACGACAGCTTCAGCGACTTCCTCCGGAGGTCAAAGAGAGAACTGCACGAGCATGAGGGAGAGGAGCAGCAGGCGAAGGGGAAACTTGGTAACCCTGAAGACGACGAAAGCTGCTACTGCGATGAAGAGGAGGAAGACGAAGGTAAGCCGTTCCGAGATTAAGCTTCAGCTTAAACTCACTCTAACTGAGTTTTTAAAGTGCTGTGTCGAGTCACCCACAATCCACTGGGTAGGAAATGTCGTGTGATAATGGGGAATTCAACCAAACTGTCATCGGGGCAGACTTATTTGAATGTTCTGGGTTATTTAAAAGCCTGTCTTGAAGATGGTATGACACTCGAAGTTGGTGTCACACATTGGGTTCACTTAAACTCCTCTATGAAGTTGGTGTCACATGAGCATACTATATTGAGTAAAACTATTGCAAAAACAACAGTGACAAACAAACTGCAAACTATAACATGCAAATATAAAAGGCTAATATAAAGGACAATAGGAAAACATAAAAAAATACCCAAAGATATGAAGATGATACGAAAACTTATAGTAAACCCATGTTAGAATTACCTCACAGGTTTTATTGATGTGTTCAAATCTATACTTCTCTTTCCAGAATCCCTACTAGATGCCCTGGAAGAGAGCGGGCAAGACATGGCCATATGGGCGCAGACTGTATTGTCTCACCACCCAAATTGTGTTTCGAGACTTCTGTGCGAAGGGGCTTCTTACGTATTACCCTCAGTAAAACCGTGAGTATTCTGATACAAAGACTCTTCAAGCGTAGCCTAACATTACCGTACCTTACACAGTCTAACGTGCTACCTCTTCTTCACTAACATGGCATATTTGGATTTACCAAGCCTTCCTTAACTGATTTTATCTAAACTAATAGGAACTGGTCTTACATAACCTTATCTTTTATTCAAAATCTTTACTAAATTCACATTTCATGAAAGATATCTTCAAATAATGATTTTCATCAGCAAATTTAATCACTTTTCCCTTAAAGAAGTTCACAGCTTGACCTTCGAATCTAAATATAAATCACAACTTTCCTATAATCTCTTGGATGGAACGGGTCAACGCCAGTTTCTTTCTCAAACAGTGTTTTAGAGTCTTCCCTTTTCTTCTGTTTTCTCTGATCTAAATGTTCTCCCATTCTATAAGAAGCAAGTCTGGTCTATTGTTTCCCACCTTTCTTTCAAGAGTGGGTTAGGTTGGAACATTAAGTTTGCTTTGATCATTTATTTCAAAACAGTAACATTGAAAGATCAGCTTGTTTTACCAAAATAAAAGCAAGAACTATCAACAAATCTTTCACATCCATAAACGACAACTTCCAAGACTGTGTACGATATTCTTTCAGGTTTCTGATAGGCAAAATGGCCTCGCTCCTGGATAACGCTGACGGGATGGATTGCGCTCTAAGCTACGGAAGGTGTCCTCTCTTCTTGGATGCTGGAATGCCTCTAGCTACTTTCTAATGCAAAAACAATCAAAGGACTCAAAGGACGGTACTTATGGACTCTCTTGGGGGAAGAGCGCAGGCTTCTGGAAACACAAAGGAAGGAAATATGTTCCAGAGCCTATTGGTGGTGGGGAGGTTAAAAAGTGAGTGAAGGATGAAAATCAATTTTGTTTTATCTTTGGGGACTATATATATATATATATATATATATATATATATATATATATATATATATATATATATATATATATATATATATATATATATATATATATGTGTGTGTGTGTGTGTGTGTGTGTGTGTTCAAGTGGATGTCTTGCATTTTCTTAATATTAATAATTAACACACAATGATGTATTTCTCCTACTTATCTAGACTCTTTTTATTGTAATTTTACAGTTGAATAAAATTCAAAACTTATTCATTTTTGTTTTCTTCTCTCAAACATTATAAGATATATATATATATATATATATATATATATATATATATATATATATATATATATATATATATATATATATACATATGATCAGCAAAACTGTAATAACCAGAGCCACCCATACTATGTTAGTTTGCTCTAATCATACTGAAGTCTCCCACCATCACCAATCTGCAGTGGCCAGCAGAGATGAAAAATGGCCAAAACACAGACATGTATAATGAAAAAGGGTACAGTATATAATAAAGAATTCAGCCTTACTAAGTCATGAAGTATTAATTTAGTCTGGTTACATTAGTAAGTCATTCAGCTATTCAGCCTCTTTTAGCTGAATAACTGAATGAACATATAATTTAATTAATGGCAAAACTTTCCATGGGGTCACGTGATAAAAAAATGGTCTATAAACCCACTTTAATCTATTTAATTTTGTCTCTTCAGCTTAATTATATTATAAAGCTTCATCTCGTACAAGGTAAACGGCTCATTGACTATCTTAAACAATTATATAATGATATAACTGGATCAGTGATTATTTTAAACAATTATATAATAATATACCTTGCAGAAACCCTTCGAAACTTTACGCAGTATTGAAGTTTTCTCTCGTTCGGAGCGACATGACTTTCTACAACAACGACAAAAGACAGACTGATTGTTTACATACCCAGTTGGGTAGATTATTTAAGAAGTTCTCTTCTTCTTCTTCGAAAAGTATGGAATTAAGGTGGGAGACATGAAATTATAGAGACGTACTTAATAAAAAGATAAGAATTAAACTAATTAAAAAGAGAACGGAAGAAAATATAGTTGGATTAATAAAATTGAGGTTTGTAAATGAAAATAGATGAAAGAAAACGTAAGACTAAAAAAAGATAGTAATGAAAACAAGGGTAGATGATACAACAATATTTTTTCAGCTGTAGAGAATAGAATAACTATAGAAATTGCACCAAAGAGATACGAAAACTTGTAACAACGGCCCTTGGAGTTTACAGAAATATAGATAGATTTATGTTGTAAATAATTATAAATGTTTTGTATCTTAAGGTTTTTATCCTTTCATTTGGAACCTTTCCTTCATCCAGACATCCCTTCCAAACCCTGGTCAGCCACTGAAATGAACTGACAGTTGTAATATCATATATTTTTGCATAATGTATGTTTAATGAGTGTTTAAAATTATAATAATCATTTTATTAGCGAACACTATGTTGTTTTATCTTTCATATACAGTCTGGACATTCTATACGCGTATAAAACGGTAATGTAAGAGAGGGTAAAGATGAAGGGATGTTATCAACCTTCTTGGAGCTTGGACCAAGGTACATAGACCTCAGTTCTGAACGTTTATTAAGAGGCAAGTGACGAGAGACGCTAGGTATTGGTTAAAGACTTTAGGAGCCTTATGGTCGTGGTGGCCTATTGGAAACATCCCTTCCTGGTGATCTACCAGACTGGGGTTCGAGTCCCGATTTTGGGAGAGCTTATAGGTCTACCTGCTGAGTCATCAGCAGTCATTCCCTGTTCCTCCCTGGTTCTATCTTGGGTGGAAAGTGGGCTTGGGTGCTGATCATATGTATATATGGTCAGTCGCTAGGGCATTGTAAAGCTAGCTAGGGCATTGTCACTGTCATTTGCCTCTGCCATTCATGAGTGGCCTTTAAAGCTTTAAAAGAAATATATATTTTTTTATATTGTGAGACTGATTATTAACTATCTTTAATTTTATTAAAAGTGATCTTAAGATATATTTGCGTCTGTTTAGTCTCATGGCTTAATCACTGGCAAGCAGATTACGAAACTTCAGATAAGAGAATAGAAGTTATGTCCACAACATCATATCAAAGAAGAATACATGAATTTGTAAATGTACATTTTATTTTTTTCAATATAGTCGCATATGAAATAACAACAGGTACATGGCATAAAGCTATTATGAAATGCTATCAATTTTGCTCTTCTTCTTACTAGGTATCCAAGACCGCCTGCCTATTGCATCTCCTCTCATTCCGATAGCCTCACGTCTGTCTACACTCAGTCCTTCGCCTAGACCGCTGTCTTTTGGCGGGCTTCCATCCTTTCACTTCTTCTTTCCAAGTCGGTTGTGAATTGACTCTTGCCTTGGAAACATATCCATCTTTTAAAAATTCAAGAGTAATTGTTCCACTAACTCCTATCGTCTTTCCATTTCTTCGCCTTCTTTCGTGGGGAAACATTCTACAATTTCACGGCAACCTGTTAGGTTGTCGTGGCATGTGCGCTTCTCCTCATCGTCTAGCATTGGACGGCTCATCCGTGTTTGTCAGTTTGGGCCTGTTGATTTCAAGGCAATCTGCTAGGTCATCGTGGCATCGTCCTTCCCCTTGTCGTCTGGCGTTGGACGTCTCGTTCGAGTTTGTGAGTTCCGTCCCGTTATTTCAATAATTTTGCTATGCAAGCACTCTGTTCCTCATTTTATCAGGTAACATTGAATGTTGTCATCGGCTGTGACAAACTGCTTGAAGAAGTAGAGAAGTTATCTATGCGAACATCATCATGATTGTCATCTCCCTTTTCAAAGGACAATTTTTTACCAATTCGAGACTGTCTTTGTTTTCTTTTGTAATTCTGAAATACCTTACTAACAACTTTCCATCCCATCGAAGACGCTTTCCTCCTACGTAACATTTGGTTCTATTCCGCAGTTTATAACATTCATTGGAAATAGTAAATACACCTAAATCGAAGTTAAATATGTTTTAAAAATCTACTCTAAAAGTGTTTTATGGCACTGTTTAGTTTAAAATATTAAAAAAATTATCATAAATTCAATTATGTGTCTGATATAGTTGATAATATTCTCCTTTTTGTTGCATGAGGTCTGAGTGAGACCCAATCTCCATAATGGTTCCTCCTTGTACCACTGCGATGACGTCGGCACCCTGGACTGTCGACAGACGATGGGCGATGATGATGCTCGTACGACCTTTCTGGGCCTGCTCTAGGGCTTCCTGCACGACCTGTAAAACGATTAATGGGTCAGTGAATTAGATTTGTCTAGCCTGTGGAAGCCTGTAATTTAAAGAAAAAAATATTAATGCAGATGTATGCAGCAATACAGCAACACTGACCTTACTTGCAAACATTCACAGAGCATGTTATGAAATGGCTTTCGATTATTCAAAGATAAATCGCAGCTTTAGTCAAGCAATGAAGGAAGAAAGATGATTCAAAAGTTCTCCTAATATTCTCTCTGAAAAGAACTAAGTTAGACTGACCTTTTCACTCTCCGTATCTAGCGCTGAAGTGGCCTCGTCCAGCAGCAAAACACTAGGGTTCCTGACAAGAGCTCGGGCAATCGCGACTCTTTGCTTCTGTCCACCTGACAGTTGAGAACCCTTGGCTCCAACTCTCGTTTCATATTTCTGCCGAAAAAATAATTCACAAATTATATTTCATCTATTTGTAAGACATCATTTCACTATATAACTAGCATACTGTTTAAGGGAAAGCATTAGAAATACCATAAACCCACACGCCAATTCTTGCAAAAGAGGATATACTTACATTTGGAAGAGAATCGATAAATGCATGGATATTGGCTTGTTTGGCTGCAGCGACGATCTCCTCCTTGGTGACTTTCCTGGAGTTGTCTCCGTAGGCAATGTTCTCCGCTATCGACATGTCGAAGAGAATTGGCTCTTGGGACACGAGGCCAAACTGGCTTCTGATCCACGACACACTGAGGCTCTGCACTTCTTGACCGTTAATGTTCTGTAACGGATATTGAAATAAGATGCTATTGACAATACAGATTTTCACAGTCCCCATCTTCATGTTTTCACTGGAAGGGTTGATATCGAAAACAATATGAACGTATAACTCAAAAACTATTTGACCGAATCTCATGAAATTTAGTAGGATGATTGACCATGATCAGAGGTCAATTTGATTGGATTTTGGGAATGATTGGGTCAAAGGTCAAAAACTTCTTTTGTTATATCGTGGTCAAATTTTATCCAATTTGCAAGAAACTAGTGTCAATTGCCTATCTTGCGATGTGGCGTTGGCAAAGGTATGCACTGTACCGAGTGCACGTTCTAGTTACTTCTTTTTCTTTGAGGGTTCAAGGCTTCCAGTGGAAAGGCTTTAAGAATCTCAAGGAGATGAGAGACATTAAGATGGAATTATGGTTATCACCGTCCATATAATGAATGGATTGATTAATAAATCATATGCTAACAACTGCTCCATATAAAGACTAACAAGACAAGGCATTAAGGTCAAGAGTATATGAGGATTAACTTCAGCATTTTAAGTACAGTTATCATCATGAGATTAATCATAAGCAAAAGAATTTCTTGAATTTCTTACCACTTTGCCGCCATGGGCATTATAGAATCTCTCCAGCAGGCCGATGATGGTCGACTTCCCGCAGCCAGAACTGCCGACCAAAGCCAGCGTCTGTCCCTGCGTCACCGTTATGCTCAGCCCTTGCAGGATGCTGGTGGTCGGTCGCGTCGGGTACGCAAAATGCACGTCTCGAAGTTCGATCTGCTCTACTGGGCCACTCTGGTGGAGAAGATCAGATTTGGTTTTAAAAGAATCAGCTCTGGAGATGCTACGTCTGCGGCTCATATCAAAGTTGATGTGGCGAGACTACGTTTCAGCTGATGTTTTCCTTACCAAACATAATCCAAAGTAAAATCCAATAAAAGGTGGGGATACCAAGTGTTCTAGTGTCTCTAAAAGTCTTCTAAGTCACCATTAAGTAGAGATTTACTTACCAGACGTAAGCCAGCATTAGTAGACGCATCAATTTCAGACTTGCGTTGCAGAAGGTGGAATATTTTCGAGGCAGCCACTTTGGCCTTGCTGTAGTTCGGGGCGAAGGCCATTGCCTGGCCCACCATCATGGCGCCCAAAATGAAGGCCTCTGTTACCCTTTGAATTGGAAATAAGGTCAGTTGGGGTCAGCGTCATGTTAATTACATAGCTGTTTATTGTTAAATTAATTTTGATGATTTTCATCCTGTTTTCGTTCATTATTAACTGTTGGATTTTTTAGGTAAAAAATAGAATTTCTTATAATTTTTTTTTGCTACAAATTAATTATAAAGAAAATTCTTAAAATTCTTATACCATTAAACATTTAGAAGGGTTGTTTTTTTTTAATTGTATTATAGAAACATAAATACTTTATGTAAATTATTAATGAAAATATTGGCCTTAGTCAATAATTGTTGAAACTAATTTTGATATCACTGAAATTTATAATTTCTCTTAACATTGAACTTACTTGAATACTCTCTCGTAGTCAATCTCGTCAACGGATATCAGATACCCTCCGTAGAACATCATGGCACCGTAAGCGTAGAACGGCATCGACTGGGCGAAACCAAAAGTGGCACCTGACGGTCAAGAGATTTAATAATGGAAAAAAACCTTTCTATAAAATGTGTATTCAAGGAAAATGGAAGGTTGGTACCACTGTGGCGTCAAACGCTAACTAGCAGTATTGGCGCCAAGCGCCAACTAGCCATATTAGGCCAAACGCCAACTAGCGGTATTGGTGCCAAACGCCAACTAGCCGTATTGGCGCCAAACATCAACTAGCCGTATTGGCACCAAACGTCAACTAGCCGTATTGTCGCCAAACGTCAACTAGCCGTATTGGAGCCAAACGTCAACTAGCCGTATTGGCGCCAAACGTCAAATAGCCATATTGGCGCCAAACGCCAACTAGCGGTATTGGCACCAAATGTCAACTAGCCATATTGGCGCCAAACGTCAACTAGCCGTATTGGCGCCAAACGCCAACTAGCAGTATTGGCACCAAACTTCTGTTAGAGTAATCGGTAAACCCAAGATCTTGTGACTTGCGAGTTTTTGTTGGAAGCTGGAGTTTGATTTTCTAATGATTTTAGTGCTTGAGTATGTTGAGATTATCTATAATTTGTTATATTAGCTAATTAGATATGAAGGGTGAATCAGCTGTTTGTTTTTAGATAGTAAAGTCAATATGGGTTTAACTAGTTTTACGCTATATTGTATTAGATGTCAAAACAATGTTAATATAGTTATTATTACCATTTTTATGAAAACCACAGACACAGAATATATATATATATATATATATATATATATATATATATATATATATATATATATATATATATACTGTATGTGTGTATGTACGTGTATATGCATACTGTTTTTGTCCTAATTATTAGAAAATTGCATATAATATTTTACTTTCTCTAGGAAGATCTGAAGACAAAGAATATTCAGTATTATGTGACAAAGTTAGGTTAGGTTAACTATCTTATAGTTTCTTAGTTGGTTTGTTGGTCTGAATGCAACAACCGTACCTCTCAAGTGTGACTTCTTCAGGGCTTCCCTGTGAGGCTTCAAAAGGGCGAGAGAATACTCCGAGGAGAAGTGCTCCTCCTTGTGGAGACTGGCGACCGTGCGGATGTTCGTGATGGAGTCGATCGCGAGCTGGAAAAGAATGAGATTGTGTTCTTACTAGAGAGTGAAGCTGCATACGTGACTAATATACCATATAGCCTACTAACTTTACTGATGAGAAAAGTGATAAGATTTTTTTTTACTTTTTACGTGCTACGTATGAGGTTAGATAATTACTACACTTACAAGTATACCCATGCATACTATTCTCAATGGTATATGGATATTTCCATAAGTAAAATATCAATATATCACCACTAAAAAGGAAATAAGCAGTATGAAACATTCTAAGGAACAGTACTGTTTTCAAATGGGCCTCTTCAAATGGTCCCGCCAAAATACAGAACAGTCAAGAGACGATTTCACATCTTACATTTGCTTGATGCAAGCAGGAGGAAGCTGTAATTCCAAATTTAAAAATCCGTTAATAACAAGAGCAATCTTGGCAGGGTCTCCACCCTTCTATCTGGGTGCTCTTATTAAAGTCGATGCATTTTAAATTCAAGCATCAAGCCACTGTTGGTTTAACTGGTCAGACCACTGTATGTCTGGAGTCTGGATGCAGCACTAGGATGCCAAGTAGTCTTTAAACAAATAGCAATACCCTTTGGCGGGGGTGCAATTCTGTAAGTCGTAGAGAGCGACCAAAAAGGACAGGTGCTGCCTTGCAGTCTTGCTATTCAGCAAGAGGCTAAAACTACTGCCAATAGCTGTGGACACCGCTATCTTGCAAGTCTTGCTATTTAGCAAAAGGCTAAGACTACTGCTAATAGCTGTGAACACTACTGCCTTGCAGTTGGACTATTTACTCAAAGGTTAGACCCACCACCAAAACTGTGGTTGACGACTGCAAGGGCATGCGATCGTTAAAATTCTCCGCCAAAGTATAAAACATGCCTGACAACTGACCCCTTGATGTAAGGATAACAGCGTGGAAGAAGACTTACCTTACCAGCCTCTTCCAGAACTTTGGACTCTGTGACACTCTGACCCATGAGGATCTTACTCTGGAGGTAAACTGCAATGAGGGTCAGAGGGATGAATGGGAAGGACACCAGCCCCAGTCTCCAGTCGTAATACAGGGCCAGGCCGGTGCTCACGCCCAGTGTCGTGACAGCCTGGACTACCGTGCCGATGCGTGAGCCTGTAGCCTGTTTTGATGGACACAAATATAACGATGGTCTTGATTATATACGGTTTATACAAAAGTATATTATATTATAATTTTGCTAAATCAATACTGAAACACAAAGGTTCAGTATACTTACCTAAACCACATTATGCATGCATAGGTGTTCACAAGAGTGCATGAAAATAAGGCACACTTTCTCCCACAAACAAACCCAAAAACATAATTCATTTGGAGCTGTAATCTATATGGCATGATAAATCAATGCTTCTAACCTAGACAACATAAGAAATATGACTTGTGCAAACTTGGTCCATTGCCTACATAAAGATATAAAATTCCTTTTGGACTACGAAAACTGATCTCCAAGACTTGTTTCCTTACTAAGTCTACAGATAAACTTCTTTTTGAAGCATATGACTAACTTGATAAACATTCCTCATACAACCTTAAGATATAATCCACCCTAAAGAATGAGAATGACTCCCGAATCATGCTCCTTAATATCCCAGTGATATAATTAATTCTAAAGCATGAGACTGACACCACATATTTACCCCCTGGACAGCTGAGGCGTCTCCTGAGAGCCGGGAGCACAAGGAGCCAACGGAATTCTTCTCTTGGTCGAACCAACCCATCTCCTGACGGAGCATCGAGGCGAAGGACAGTTTACGTAGACGCGAAGTCAGGATCTCGCCAGACAGTGAGAACATGTAAGCCTTGATGTGGAAAGAGCAAAGAATTTGTTACTGAAATAAGCAAGTGATGTCTCTCTCTTGGGAATGAATTAGTGATGATTCTCAAGGAAGTCACCGTTAGTGAAATGAGCGAGTGATGTCTCTCTCTTGGGAATGAAATAGTGATGATTCTCTTAGTAGAAATTGTAATTAATATTGTTTCTCATTAAAGTAGTTATTAATTGAGTATGGTTTCATTTTAATTATGCATCTAATCCTAACATATCACCTAACATATAATGCCTTTTATTAGTTACTCAATAAACAAATGGGTCCACACATCTCTTTTCCTGTTTAATGCATCGCATTTTTCCATTTAATTTCTAGTTTGATTAATAACAGGGGTAATAAACATTACCTGGAAGAACATAGATATGGCTGCAATGATTCCCAAGATGAGGAAGAGAAGAGCGTAATGGTTTGCCTCGGCCCTGGCTTCGTCTTCATCAACAATCGACAGAGTCTGGAATTGAATAAAATAATTTAGAATGTAATTTTCTTCATCATCTCTTTTCCATTTCTTGTTTATCTTTTTTTTTTATCCTGTTTCTCCTTTGTTTATATTTCTTTATCTCATTTCTTTTCTTTCTGGTTTGGGGGTAGACTATGGTGTCTGGCTTCCTTTCCATTTGAAGTTTGCATTTAAAGAAACTAACTAATCAATTTGATTAAAATCTACGGATACTCAACATAAGACTGTAAGTACTAACGGCGTAATCATCACATCACTCCTCTGAATATCATATCTGTGCCTCTTCTCTGGTACAAATAGCAGACATTAAGCTACAACTAAGCGCAAGAAGGCAATGGAAGGTCGAACGAGAAAGTAGGTACACGGATATGAAGAAAAGTTTAAACCGAAATGATAAAACTAAAAATCGATGCTTACGCCAAAAACTTCGCCGAATAAAATGGCGTATATTGGAAGCATTGTTCCCTGCACCGCTGCCCCCAGGACTCCTCCAACCATAAATGGCCATTCTGTAGAATTCATCTTCATGATTTTGAAAGTGGATACTTCTTGGTATTCGTCTTCTTCCTGAAATTGAGTATATAGAAAGCTACTGGGTATTTTGAATCGAAAGGTAACTTGTAATTCAGTACCCGCAGAGCTAATGAAAATGAAGAGGCTCTCTGAAATTCAGCGTGTACAATGTGGAAGATTAATGAATCTGCTAAAGTTCTTTCATATTCCGTCAAAGTGAAGAAGTTTGAAATGCTTGTAACTTCAATCTATGTAAGTTAATTGGCACATTGCACAGGTTAAAAAGTTTCCCTCTCTATTAGACTAGTTTAAAAATCCGCTCTCGTTTGGCCTAGTTAAAATAAATCCCCTCTTTATAGCACTAGTTGAAAAAACTTCCCCTCTCATTTGCACTGGCAACTAGAACTAAGACCAATATAAGCTACTGAACCTCACCTTGGGGTGAGCAGACGCGCCCTTGGCCGATTTAACGGACGACGCCCTGCGGCGCCTGAGGGAGAGTCTAGCGGACGGGGAGCGAGTTAGTGTGGCTGGCGACATAGTGGTCAGGTCATCCATGATGTCCTGCGTTAGGTCGGAAATGCTTGTGACGTCTGGGAGGTTGTTGAGGCTGGTTTCGTCTGCTTCTTTGATATCTGCGGAGAAGAGAGAATCCACTGTGTGTATATATATATATATATATATATATATATATATATATATATATGCATATATATATATATATATATATATATATATATATATATAAATATATATATATATATATATATATATATATATATATATATATATATATATAGATTAAGTGCAGCAATTTCTAGTCCACTGCAGGACAAAGGCCTCATGCAAGTCTGGGGTTTGGCCAGTTTCCATCACCACGCTACACAGCACAGGTTGGGGATGGTGGGAGACTTTTGACTGATCGCTCAAAGCAAACCAACCTAGTATGGGTACCAATGGCTAGTAGAGCTTTGCTAAGCATGGTGATATGCAAGCCCTTTCATCACGTTACGGCATCCCTCAAAATTCAAAGAGAATATCTCTGACCAAAACACCAAAGAAAATGATCAAAATGGCAATTATATACAGACATACACAGAGACACTATTTATGTATGCGTATGTGTGTCTGTGTGTGTGTGTGTGTAAATGAGTACATATCTGGACACAAAAGTAGAGAACTCAAAGTAGCCAATATTTCTGACCTCATACGGCAAGAATCTTGAAAACACTTACCAACTGCTTTCTGCGATTCACTTGGACTGATCTGCGCCATGACTAGATTGTAGTAATTGCTCTTCAGCGCCATCAAATCATCGTGCGTCCCCTTCTCGACAATCTTCCCTTCGTTGAAGACGACGATTTTGTCGGCCGTCTTGATCGTGGAGAGACGATGGGCCACGACTATGGTCGTACGACCTTTCCTAACCTGCGAGGAAGTGGTTGCGTATTTATGGAGAGCGGGGAACACTGTAAACATATTCGTCTAGCTTTGGTACAGCTAATTAATATACCTTATCTAACCCATAATCATTGTAGCTGACTTTGCCATATCTACATAATCTAGTCTTACATTACCTGATTTAACATAGTTTACTGGTGTATGTGACCTGTCAAATATGATGGCTATATATTTAGATGGAAGTGCACACATACACTTAATCCCCTCTTACCATGGTATGACAATTCCCTCTTCCCCTTACCCGAAGGACGAGGAGAGTTCAGCGTGAACAGAAATATATGTAGCCTGAAACTTGCTCTTTATTATATAGGGTAGATTCGCTGATCTATATCTGCTACACAGCCTTTCATATTTATATTAGATTATCCAATGCACTTAGTATCAATCCTAAACTAGTAGGATTGATTAAGGATATCTACATCAATCAACATATATTTAATCTAAGCAGGCACACTATACTATCTGTATCCTTATTTTCTCTCCTTACTGAGCTATTTTTCCTGTTGGAGCCCTTGGGTTTATTGCATCCTGCTTTTCCAAATAAGGGTTGTAGCTTAGTTAGTAATAATAATGCTAATAATAACAATAATAACTAAATATCAACAAAATGAACGAACGATAACCTTATCTAAAGCCTTTTGCACGATGGCTTCGCTTTGGTTGTCCAAAGCTGAGGTGGCTTCATCCAAGAGTAAGACACGAGGCTGCTTCACCAGCGCCCTAGCTATGGCTATGCGCTGCTTCTGGCCACCCGACATCTGCGCACCTCTCTCGCCGACGTTCGTCTCGTATTTCTGGAAGGCAGACGGATAGGATGTTACTCTCGTTATATTTTGCGGTGGAGTTTATACGAATGAACCTGATAAAAACTCCTTATTATATCACTAAAATGGTATTGACAGTGACATTATAAAGTTGTTTTGCTTCAGAGATACTAGAAAGATGCCTAATGATGGAACTGCAAATTGAGTCTGTATAACTTCAATATTGAATTACTGTATCTGTTAACAAAAGATGCACTTGGATGGTATTACAAAGCAGCTTATAATTATGTTCTTATACAAACATCATTCCAGATATTTGGAAACCAATCACCTTTCAATGTAAGGAAAAGTAAACTTGTTTCTTAAAATGATGGAAATCAAACTCAAATGACACTAGTTTAGTCAGTTCCATAATATAGAGTAACTTTCTTTATTGGTTGGTTTTGCTTGTTCCGTATAGTCGTATTATAACTTGCTTACCCCTACTTTTAGTTAAAGTTCTGGTTAGACGAGGGCACAACTATGCATAAAGTTATTGATATTGTCGGCCTTGAATGAAACGCAGCGCTTCAAAGGGAAAAGAGATGAAAGAAAATTACTTTCACAAGTTTCAACACGTTATGTGTGTTAGCTTCGTTGACGGCTTATCTTTAGAACTAGTTTCTGTAGGCTATAAACCCCCAAGCTTTAACATCAGAATGTATATCATTACATGCGTTGAAGAACATTTACCTTCGGAAGCTTCATGATGAAGTTATGAGCATTGGCTTCTTTGGCAGCAGCCTCTATATCCTCCATGGAGGCCGACGGGCGGCCTAGGCGTATGTTTTCCGCGATGGTGGTCGCAAAGAGCACCGGTTCTTGCCCCACGACTCCTATCTGGTCCCTCAACCAGCCGATGTTCAGTTGGCGGATGTCTTCCCCGTCCAGCATGACCTTCATAGGGACAATAATAACCTTTGTTTTCATACACAAACAAATATAACGTCAAAAGTTAACATATAAGAAAAAGTCAAAGGATATTTAACATCAAAGTAGTTTTCAAATATAACAAACATGGAAGTCTAGCTTTTTTAGATACAATAACGAAAGAGAAACATCACCAATAATTCCAGCATCGAACTCACTATTCCGGAGAGAGGGTCGTAAAAACGTTGGACCAACTGGATGCAAGTCGATTTGCCGCAGCCAGAAGCACCAACCAATGCCACAGTTTGGCCTGGTTCCACATGGAAAGAGGCACCCTGCAGGATGGGCACGTCCGGCCTCGACGGGTAGTTGAAGATGATGTTTTTCAACTCTGTTGGGTGGAAGGAATAATGGAGGATAATACATCTATCTATAATCAAGTTATTGTCATAAACTAGAATGAGAGGTATTGGTAGCAAGGTTATGTTAGTGTATGGAACAGGTTTTTCTGGAGAGATATTTGGTCTACGTAGCAGCGATTTCTGATGCCACTTCCATGTTTACAAGTTAAGCGACTGTTTTACAGGCAGCGTTGCCAACAGTTTCTCTTTTGCTAAACACGGCGTTACCTGCTACTTTGTACATCTGTCAGACGTCTCCTTAGTTTCCCGTGAAGTGTACTGGGATTAATGAAACCAGTTGTACAGAGTTTACTGTATGTCATTGGTATTTGAAAGAGAGTAATGGCTACTTGATAATGTCTGATAAAGACAAACATTGTCTGTTGTCTTTTTCTTTCAGAGGAAGATTAAGTAGGACACTTATTATTTTGATTGTCATTTAGATGTTCTGAAGTTATTCTAAAATGACTAGATAGTTTATTGATGACTTCCTTATTTACTAAAATTACTAAAACATCTTAGACACTAACAACACTTTTATTGCTAATGTTGAGAAATTATAAGTATTTCCTCAACCAAAACTTAGTTCATCTACAAAGCTTTAGTCTCTGTACTTTATAACTAAATAAAAGAACCTAGCTATATCAGACTATCTTCAATAGATTGTCTACATCTTTTACAAGGTATTCCACTAAATATATCTACAGATATACAGTAACTGTTACTTGATTATGTCTACAGTTATCAACACAAGTCTAGTCTTTAATCTAGTCATCTACAAGGCTTAAAATATACAATTTACTGAGGACAAATGATTTCCCAGAAACTGAAGCTGAAACTGATATTGTAAGACTGTCAAATACTTGGTCATCTGCTAATCCAAGATCAAACACAACAGGGCTACACTTTATTCTCTTTTCTGCTTACCAATAGTACCGGTGACTGAAGTAGGCTTCTTTCCTTCCTTGCTGGTAGGGTCTATGGCCGATTTCCTCTCCACGATGTCAAAGATCGTTGCCGCTGCTCCTCGCGCCACGTTGAAGGCCTCAACGTACGGCGCTGATTGACCGACGTTCATCGCCCCCATCAGGACGCTGAAGAAGACCTGCAGGAGAAACATACAGACATGTGTTATTATTATCATTATCACTAGCCAAGCTACAACCCTAGTTGGAAAAGCAAGATGCTTTAAGCCAAAGGGCTCCAACAGGGTAGACCAATTGGATTCTTGCGTTAGACCAAATGTATCCCGATGTTAGACCAATTGCATCACTGCGATAGGCCAACTGGAAAACAAAGAGAGATTTCCAATGTATTTATTTAGGACATACCAGACTGGTCTTACTACCTAACTTTATCATGACTTTCCTTACCTGACCTAGATGTAGGCCTACTTTACTTAGCCTACCATATCTTTATCGAAAGTCACTTTCTGGCACTAATCCTTTCCTTTGTAAAGAAAACCATTCAATAAAGCATAATCAATGCTCAGATTGATTTCAAGTAAAGATAAATGCTTAAATACATAATACAATCTAGAGTAGTTGACCTCTCTACACCACTTCTTCTTTTTCTTCTTCTTCTTCATTTTACTACTGATGTAGTAGGTTGGCAAAGGCACCAGCCACCCATTGAAATACTACCGATAGAGTTATTGGGTCCTTTGACTGGTCAGACAGTACTACATAGGATCCTTCTCTCTGGTTACAGTTCATTTTCCCTTTGCCAACACATACACCGAATAGTCTGGCTTAATCTTTCCACATTCTCCTCTGTCCTCATACACCTGACAACACTGAGATTACCAAACAGTTCTTCTTCTCCCAAGGGGTTAACTGCTGCACTGTAATTGTACAGTGGCTACTTTCCTCTTGGTAAGGGTAGAAGAGACTCTTTAGCTATGATAAGCAGCTCTTCTAGGAGAAGGACACTCCAAAATCAA
>NW_027169170.1:115000-117500 GCF_036898095.1 Palaemon carinicauda | reverse complement strand
CTTGGGGTCTGTTGTTGCAGCAAATGGTGGAGTGGAAGCAGATGTACGTCAGAGAGTGAATGAAGGTTGCAAAGTGTTGGGGGCAGTTAAGGGAGTAGTAAAAAATAGAGGGTTGGGCATGAATGTAAAGAGAGTTCTATATGAGAAAGTGATTGTACCAACTGTGATGTATGGATCGGAGTTGTGGGGAATGAAAGTGATGGAGAGACAGAAATTGAATGTGTTTGAGATGAAGTGTCTGAGGAGTATGGCTGGTGTATCTCGAGTAGATAGGGTCAGGAACGAGGTGGTGAGGGTGAGAACGGGTGTAAGAAATGAGTTAGCGGCTAGAGTGGATATGAATGTGTTGAGGTGGTTTGGCCATGTTGAGAGAATGGAGAATGGCTGTCTGCTAAAGAAGGTGATGAATGCAAGAGTTGATGGGAGAAGTACAAGAGGAAGGCCAAGGTTTGGGTGGATGGATGGTGTGAAGAAAGCTCTGGGTGATAGGAGGATAGATGTGAGAGAGGCAAGAGAGCGTGCTAGAAATAGGAATGAATGGCGAGCGATTGTGACGCAGTTCCGGTAGGCCCTGCTGCTTCCTCCGGTGCCTTAGATGACCGTGGAGGTAGCAGCAGTAGGGGACTCAGCAGTATGAAGCTTCATCTGTGGTGGAAATGTGGGAGGTTGGGCTGTGGCACCCTAGCAGTACCAGCTGAACTCGGCTGAGTCCCTGGTTAGGCTGGAGGAACATAGAGAGTAGAGGTCCCCTTTTTTGTTTTGTTCTTGTTGATGTCGGCTACCCCCCAAAATTGGGGGAAGTGCCTTTGGTATATGTATGATGATGTATGATATACAAATATATATATATATATATATATATATATATATATATATATATATATATATATATATATATATATATATATATATATATATATATATATATATATATAGGCATTCATCCCCTCCTTACCGCTCCACTTCTTTGTGTTCTCCGCCGAAAGCCACGACAGTCCGGATGGCCGACAGGACTTCTTCGGCGATGCTTCCGGCTCTCGCGTATTCCTTCATCTCGAGGCTGGAGAGCTTGGATTGGGCCTGCGAGGAGAGATAAGATTTCCCTTGAATGAAAATGTTCCCATGGAGTGAGGTTGCTAGCCACACACCCTGTCCTGTGGATTCTCAATTGGCTTATGCAAGCAGCATTTCTCTTATTCTGGTGCTCCCCCAACTAAGATCTGATCAGACCCAGCATTGCCTAACAGTTTTCTAGCCAGTCCGTCTTCTCCATCCTAGTGACAACCCACTACACTTGACTACCTAACAGGCACAATATTCAATGCTTACACCAACTTAAGCACAATGGAATTTAACTGAATGGGCTTATTCTGCTCTACCTTGCTAGAGAATTGAACTCAGATTGTTTCGCTTGTGAGGCCAGTGTCTTAATAACTGAATATATACTGTATATATATATATATATATATATATATATATATATATATATATATATATATATATATATATATATATATATATATATATATATATATATACATATATATATATATATATATATATATATATATATATATATATATATATATATATATATATATATATATATATATATATATATATATATATTACTTATCAGTCACAAAACTGCACGTGACAGATATTAAAGTGTAAAATCCACAGGAAACAGGAAAGGAAAACACCAGGTACTGAGTGCTTTCGTGTATTATGTACCCTGAAGAAGTGTACATAATACACGAAAGCGCTTGGTACCTGGTCTTTTCCTTTCCTGTTTCCTGTGGATTTTACACTTTATATATATATATATATATATATATATATATATATATATATATATATATATATATATATATATTGTCCCCTATAAAAAGCATATGGCTTTGTCCCAACTTTGCCTTTCTATTTATCATCAACTTCTAGAAATTCCTGCCTCAATAATACTCTTTTGTTATACTGTTCATCTCAATCAGCTTCTGCATAACACCCTACTTTATAGCTAGCAAATAAATAGATAGATAGATAGACTTATTACCTTGGCAATAATACCAGTGGAAAGGCCAAGGACAGGGAACACAGAGATGATGATGAGCGTGAGGAGCCATCCGTGAACGAAAGCGTTGACGAGGCTGATCAGGAAGGTGCCCATGAAGAACGTAAACATGCCGATCTTCTCCCCGATGCCTTCCTGAAGCTTATTCAAGTCCCTGGAAGCAAAAACAACAACAATAACTATCATAGTAATCTTCACTAGTTATCAATTAAAGGAAGGCTTCTCTTTAATTTCAAATTGGATGTTTCAAAATGGAGGTTTCAAAATGGCGGTCTATAACATGGATTGTTATTAAAATGGCCGACTGTAAGTCATATTTAGGAGCTTTGGTCAAGGATTTTGAAATAATGAGGTACATATTACACCTGATGCCATAATCAAAAGGAACTCGGTTTAGCGATCTTTAAATTTTAAAATGGCCGTCCATTT
>NW_027169170.1:70000-110000 GCF_036898095.1 Palaemon carinicauda | reverse complement strand
CTGCCCTCCCAAATAGAACTATATCTATCAAATTGCTCTCCCAAAGAAAACTATATCGATCAAATTGCTCTCCCAAATAGATCTATATCGATCAAATTGCTCTCCCAAATAGAACTACGTCAATCAAATTGCTCTCCCAAATAGAACTTTATCTATCAAATTGCTCTCCCAAATAGAACTACATCTATCAATTTGCTCACCCAAATAGAACATCTACCAATTAGCTCTCCCAAATAGAACTACGTCAATCAAATTGCTCTCCCAAATAGAACTTATCTATCAAATTGCTCTCCCAAATAGAACTACATCTATCAATCTGCTCACCCAAATAGAACATCTACCAATTAGCTCTCCCAAATAGAACTACATCTATCAAATTGCTCTCCGAAATAGAGCTACAGCTATTAATGTGCTCTCCCAAATAGAGCTACATCTATCAAATTGCTCTCCCAAATAAAGTTACATCTATTACTTTGCTCTCCCAAATAGAACTACATCTATCAAATTGCTCTCCAAAATAGAACATCTATCAATTCACCTCTCCCAAATAGAGGTACAGCTATTAATGTGCTCTCCCAAATAAAGCTACATCTATTAATTTGCTCTCACAAATAGAACTACATCTATCAAATTGCTCTCCAAAATAGAACATCTATCAATTCACTCTCCCAAATAGAGCTACAGCTATTAATGTGCTCTCCCAAATAAAGCTACATCTATTAATTTGCTCTCACAAATAGAACTACATCTATCAAATTGCTCTCCAAAATAGAACATCTATCAATTCACTCTCCCAAATAGAGCTACAGCTATCAATGTGCTCTCCCAAATAAAGCTACATCTATTAATTTGCTCTCACAAATAGAACTACATCTATCAAATTGCTCTCCAAAATAGAGCTACATCTATCAAATCGCTCTCCCAAATAGACCTACAGCTATTAATGTGCTCTCCCAAATAGAGCCACATCTATTAATCTGCTCTCCCAAACAGAACATTTATCAATTTGCTCTCCCAAATAGAACTACATCTATCAAATTGCTCTCCAAAATAGAGCTACAGCTATGAAAGTGCTCTCCCAAATAGAGCTACATCTATTAATCTGCTCACCCAAATAGAACATCTACCAATTAGCTCTTCCAAATAGAACTACATCTATCAAATTGCTCTCCCGAAATAGAGCTACAGCTATTAATGTGCTCTCCCAATTAGAGCTACATCTATCAAATTGCTCTCCCAAATAGAGCTACATCTATTAATTTGCTCTCAAAAATAGAACTACATCTTTCAAATTGTTCTCCCAAATAAAGTTACATCTATTACTTTGCTCTCCCAAATAGAACTACATCTATCAAACTGCTCTCCCAAATAGAGCTACATCTATCAAATCGCTCTCCCAAATAGACCTACAGCTATTACTTTGCTCTCCCAAATAGAGCTACATCTATTAATCTGCTCACCCAAATAGAACATCTACCAATTAGCTCTCCCAAATAGAACTACATCTATCAAATTGCTCTCCGAAATAGAGCTACAGCTATTAATGTGCTCTCCCAAATAGAGCTACATCTATCAAATTGCTCTCCCAAATAAAGTTACATCCATTACTTTGCTCTCCCAAATAGAACTACATCTATCAAATTGCTCTCCAAAATAGAACATCTATCAATTCACTCTCCCAAATAGAGCTAAAGCTATCAATGTGCTCTCCCAAATAAAGCTACATCTATTAATTTGCTCTCACAAATAGAACTACATCTATCAAATCGCTCTCCCAAATAGAACTGCATCTATCAAATTGCTCTCCCAAATAAAGTTACAATCTATTACTTTGCTCTCCCAAATAGACCGGCAGGTATTGCACGTTCGCAACGCAAATGTAAACGCAGAGATGGAGAATTCCACCGTGCAGAACTAGCCCAAGAAACAATACTCACCAAACTGAGGATAGACACAGGTGGCAACTCATCCTCCTTCTTCTTCTCCTTCTCGCTGTCCTTCTCCTTGGACGCCTCGAGACCATTCTCCAGCTTGTTGATATCCCTGGAAGGAGGATTCATTTTAGGAGTTTGGGATGGTATTTGGGGCCTGGTAGGGCCATTCAGTGCCCAGTTAGGACTGGGAAGGTTAAGCAGGATGTGGAAAAGGATGTTTAGAAGAAGGCTAGAAAGTGGGAGCAGATTGGGGGCTTATGGGAAGCTGGGTAGGAGCTTATAGGGTAAAATCGATGGATATAAAAGAGTGGGGTGTTATAGAAACGCCTTTTGATGAAGGGAAGGGTATGTGCCATGAAAAGTAATCTTTCAATGGGCCTAATTTTGCTGGTTAAGAGAAATTGTATAGAAAGACTAATTTTGATGGTAAATAGCAAAATATTAAGTAAAAATGGGATAAAAAGACAAAATTGAAATGTAAAAAAGACAAAACAAAGGAATTATATAAATGAAAAATGTATAATTTTATATTCAACTTTTTAGACTACATTAAAAAGTTGTGGCTTAACTTACAGTCTTACTATTAGAGTTCGTGTCATTATTATTATTATTATTATTATTATTATTATTACTAGCTAAGCTACAATCCTAGTTGTAAAAGCAGGATGCTATAATCCCAAGGGCCCCAACAGGGAAAAACAGCCCAATGAGGAAAGGATACAAGGAAATAAACTAAAAGAGGAGTAATGGAAAATTAAAATAAATTATTTAAAGAACAGTAACAACATTAGAATAAACCTTTCATATATAAACAATAAAAAGAGACTTAGTAGAGCGCAGACCTCCGCCACGGCAGCTTATTTCTCGATCTTGGCTTTTGACCTTAACATGTATTAATTGGCGTGGATTTTCATACACTCAAATATGAATCAAGTTTGAAGTCTCTGTGTCAACGATGTCCAAACTTATGGCTGATTACGTGATTTGGACATTTTGCTTGACCTTTGACCTTTGACCTTACAGAATTTAATAATTTCCAGCTTTTTACATAACAGTTAATCCCTGTAAGTTTCATTACCCTACGATTAAAATTGTGTCCAGGAAGCTGTTCACAAACAAACACACACACGCAAAAAAAAAAGGGCTAAAACATAACCCCCTCCAAACTTTGACCTTGACCTTACAGAATTTAATAATTTCCAGCTTTTTACATAACAGTTAATCCCTGCAAGTTTCATTACCCAACGATTAAAATTGTGTCCAGGAAGCTGTTCACAAACAAACAAACACAAACAGGGACGAAAACATAACCTCCTTCCAACTCCGTTGACGGAGGTAAATCAAAGAATGTTATTAATTAATCATACACTCACTTTTCACTCGACTCTACATCAATCTTGGTGTGGCCCATCCTCTTCTTGCTGGTGGAGTTCTGTCGTGAGGGCTCCTTGCTCGAAGCTGAGACCATTCCAGGGGTTTCTTCAGACAATTCTCCTGCGAAGAACAGGAGTGAAGACTAGAGATTAGGGGAAAATGGTAATTGAGTTTAGGGGAAAAATGGAAATAGAGTTTAGGGGAAAAATGGTAACTGAGTTTAAGGGAGAAATGGAAATTGAGTTTAGGGGAAAAATGGAAATTGAGTTTAGGGGAAAACTGGAAATTGAGTTTAAGGGAAAAATGGAATTTTGTTTAGGGGAAAATGGAAATTGAGTTTAAAGGAAAAATGGAAATTGAGTTTAGGGAAAAATGGTAATTGAGTTTAGGGGGAAAATGGAAATTGAATTTAAGGGGAAAAATGGAAATTGAGTTTAGAGGAAAAATGGTAATTGAGTTTAGGGGAAAAATGGAAATTGAATTTAAGGGGAAAAATGGAAATTGAGTTTAGAGGAAAAATGGTAATTGAGTTTAGGGGAAAAATGGAAATTGAATTTAAGGGAAAAATGGAAATTGAATTTAAGGGAAAATGGAAATTGAGTTTAGGGGAAAACTGGAAATTGAGTTTAGGGGAAAAATGGAATTTTGTTTAGGGGAAAATGGAAATTGAGTTTAAGGGAAAAATGGAAATTGAGGTTAGGGGAAAAATGGATATTGAATTTAAGGGAAAAAATGGAAATTGAGTTTAGGGGAAAACTTGAAATTGAGTTTAGGGGAATAATGGAATTTTGTTTAGGGGAAAATGGAAATTGAGTATAGGGGAAAAATGGAAATTGAGGTTAGGGGAAAAATGGAAATTGAGGTTAGGGGAAAAATGGAAATTGAGTATAGGGGAAAAATGGAAATTGAGGTTAGGGGATAAATGGAAATTGAGTTTATATATTTCTTTGAATGTGTTAGGTGATTTAGATGTTTTTGAATGGAATAAATGGAAATTGAGTATATTTCTTTGAATGTATTATTATTATTATTATTGTTATTATTATTATTATTATTACTTGCTAAGCCACAACCCCAGTTGTAAAAGATAAAATATTTTGAAGCCGAACGACGCTTAAATTCTCAAGCTGTCTTTGAAACCTAGCGGTGATTTGAGGAACTAATATAGATGACGGAATATCAGGGCTCTTATATAATAATTGACGATACCCGTACGCCTTCTCTCTCTCTCTCTCTCTCTCTCTCTCACTCTCTCTCTCTCTCTCTCTCTCTCTCTCTCTCTCTCTCTCTCTCTCTACAACGACATTAAATGCAGCCGTTTCTAGTATACTGCAGGACAAAGGCCTCAGATAAGTCTTTTCATGTCTGGGGTTTGGTCAGTTTTAATCACCATGCTAGCCAGTGCGGATTGGTGATGGTGGGAGATTTTGGTCTGATCGCTTACCGCTAGCCAACCTCGTATGTGCCCCTGACTAGTACAGCTTTGCTGATCATGGCGATACGTAAACCTTTCCACTATGGTATGGTATCCCCAATCAGAAAGGGATATATATATATATATATATATATATTATATATATATATATATATATATATATATATATATATATATATATATATATATAAAACAAGGGTGGCTTCAAAGATAAAGGCTACATAACCATCACTGATACATTTCCAATTTCTTTCACCAGCTATCGCACTTTCTTCGAACTGTCACCAGTCAGAACAGTATGATCTGTAAACATCAACTATCTCGTAACTTTTCACTAACATACACTGTCGTTGCTCTCACCTCTTGCATCAGAATAGAACATGAGACCAAAATTAAATGAAGGATAACCATGAAATAGAGACCTTTTGCTAAACAAAATGAGATTACGAAAAGTAAAATGTCACTTTCTCTAAAAGGAAAAGTGTTTAATTAGATGGTCCTACCAGTATTAACTTATGAATCAGAAACTTGGAGCCTTACTAAAGCCTTCAAACATAATCTAGTTACAGCTCAAAGAACTATGGGAAGAATAATGATGGGAATAACACTAAGAGACAACAGGGATACGAGAGCAAACTAAAGTAGAGGATATTCTAACAATATGTAAGAAAAAGAAATGGACATGGAAAAGGGCATATAATGAGAATGACATATAATAGATGGACATTAAGAATAACAGAATGGGTCCCTAGAGATTATAAAAGAAACAGAGGAAGGAAGAAAAGACGATGGATCGACGAAGTAAGAAAATTTGCGGTCTGGAACAGAAAGACCATAAACAGACTCAAGTATAGGACATGTCTGAGGCCTTTGTTCTGCATAGAACTTTCTGAGTCGGGCTACCTTAACACGGTGAAAGGGATGATCAGCAAAGCTGTGGGCTACTAGTCAGGGCCCGCATACTAGGTTGGTGTGCTGTGAGCAATCAGACAAGTCTCCCACCACTACCAATCCGAATTTGGCCAGTGTGGTGATGAAAACTGGCCAAACCCCAAAGATAAAGAAGGACATGTCCACGGCCTTTGTCCTGCAGTGGACTAGAAACGGTGTGTATATATATATATATATATATATATATATATATATATATATATATATATATGTATGTATATATATATATATATATATATTATATATATATATATATATATATATATATATATATATATATACATAGCTATAGATATATATAGATATAAAATAAAATTGTCATCAGAGTTACAAACAGACGAAAAACTAATATGAAAAAAGCAGTTAAACAATTCATAAACCATGCATTGAAATAAACACAAATAAACTGAAATACACACGCAAAAACAAACTAAAATAAACTAATAAACATTAACTCACAACACCATAAAGACCCAGCTTAGCCAATCACAATATAAATCTCGCCAGAAGAAAAGTCTAAATCACTCCCTCACAACACACAGCCAGCAGCGAGCCGAGTAGAAACGACTATTGGCACTCGCTGGAACGGGAGGTATGTCAATGGCTGACCACTCCGCAATAAAGGACCCGTATGCTTGAGAATTTAATCCCAAGGATATATATATACAAACTTGACCTTGTTATGATTTCAGACATGACTGCGCCATATTTTTTTTTTTGCTGGTTTTTTTAGACCTTTTTTGTTTTTGTAGGTGCATTGTAGCGTATAAGTATATTTGGTAATTATGGATATTACTTATGCAATTAACTAAAATACATACATCTTTAGACAACAAAAAGTTCTAATGAATACGGAAAATAAAGATATAAACAAGTATATATGGAAATTATGGATATTACTTATGCAATTAACTAAAATACATACATCTTTAAACAACAAAAAGTTCTAATAAATACGGAAAATAAAGATATAAACAAGTATATATGGAAATTATGGATATTACTTATGCAATTAACTAAAATACATACATCTTTAGACAACAAAAAGTTCTAATAAATACGGAAAATAAAGATATAAACAAGTATATATGGAAATTATGGATATTAATTATGCAAATAACTAAAATACATACATCTTTAAACAACAAAAAGTTCTAATAAATACGGAAAATAAAGATATAAACAAGTATATATGGGAATTATGGATAGTACTTATGCAATTAACTAAAATACATACAGTTTTAGACAACAAAAAGGTCAAATAAACAACGAAAATATTATGTAAACAAGTATTACATAACATAGTTACGCAAGATACATTGTAAAAACTATATTACGTCCCTACATCATAAAAGGCTTATGAGAAAAGCGAGTTATAAAGATATTAGTTCCAACTGAATGGGTTTATTGCCCATAACAATTCGACTTTCACAGAAGGTAGCTTAATAATCTATCCTTCATTTCTGATCACCATTGTACATTTGATAACGAAGGATGGAATCATAAATTGGAAAATGCAGATGATTATTTTTATTAATTGCCATGATCAGCAAAGCTGTACTAGTCAGGACCACTTATACTAGGTTGGTTTGCTGTGAGCGATCAGACAAAAGTCTCCCACCATCACCAATCCGCAGCGGCCAGCGTGGTGATGAAAATTGGCCAAGACCAGGCGTGACTAAAGACATGTCTGAGGCTTTTGTTATGTAGTGGATTTGAAATGGCTGTATTTTTTGTTATGTATATATATATATATATATATATATATATATATATATATATATATATATATATATATATATATATAAAAACATATATATATATGTATATATATATACACATATATATGTATATATACACACACACATATATATATATATATATATATATATATATATATATATATATATATATATATATATATATATATATATATATATAATCAACAGAATATTACGCCAATAAATCATATTATATATATATATATATATATATATATATATATATATATATATATATATGTATATATATATATATATATATATATATATATATATATATATATATATATATATATATATATATATATATATATATATATATATATATATAATCAACAGAATATTACGCCAATAAATCATAATATATATATATATATATATATATATATATATATATATATATATATATATATATATATATAATCCATGGGATTATAACTAATCTACCAACAAATTTCTTATAAAAAAAACTAATAAAGTAAACAAATATATAAAACGAATATTTACAACCGATTTTCTCTGATAAAAAAAAGCATTTTTATGACTTACTCCCAGATAAGGATATCGTTATCGTGATGAAAGACAACAGTGAAAGATTACGGTTACTAATAATTTTGATAAGTCTTATCGCTTAGGTTGTTAAGCAGGATTATCATTTTGATATATTGCCCCTTGCATCAGCTTCCTAAAGTCTGTTACAAGTTTCTGAAAAGGCAAGGCAATGTTCGAAGTGTTGACGCCTTGATGACGTCACAACTTCACTGACTTGAAAGACATACTAGAAACCAGATATTTTTTATTCAACTGCTATTTTGAGTCATTCAAGCATTAGGTGTGAGTTAATATAATTCATCAAAAGGTTATTTATCTAATTTACTGAATTACATACTTAATACCTGCCGTTGGGGCCGGGGAAACCAATTAGGCTAGGATTCTAATCGTTTGAAAAAGCTGTGTTTAGTCTAGACTGGCCTATTCTCAAACTTCATTTCTCTAGTTATTTTTCACTGGTTTAACAGAAACCAGAAGTCCACACTTTCAATTACATCTAAAATCTAATAAAATATAATACATTTCTATAAAAATAACTTTAATTGACCCTTGAAATTGCGACGATCCCAAACGACAATCTAATGGCCCTAAGAGAAAGAGAATTTGAATCTGCTGGTACGAGAGTTGCCAAATGTACGATAGTTTACCAAATGTCCTTGAGACTAACATCACGATTGTTATTAAAATTATTATTATTATTATTGTTATTTATTCATTCCTTCGCCTGTGGGCATTGTATGCGGGTGCAAGCGACCTCTCTGAATGAATTGGGATAAATAAGTCTCTGTCTCGTCCTAGAAGACTCGAAGGACAGTAAAATAACATAAGATATGAATGGGGTAATGGCCAAATGGTAGACTATAGTAATATCTATCTATCTATCTATCTATCTATCTATCTATCTATCTATATATCCATCTATCTATCTATCTATCTATATATATATATATATATATATATATATATATATATATATATATATATATATATATATATATATATATATATAACAACAACAAATATAGAAGTTTATAATCCATTGCAGGACAAAAGCCTCAGACATGTCTGGCCAATTTTCCTCAAAATGCTGGCCAGTTCGGATAGGTGATGGTGGGAGACTTTTGACTGATCGCTCACAGCAAACCAAGCTATTATGTGAGTCCCTGACTAGTGCAGCTTTGCTGATCATGGCGATACGCAAACCCTTTCACCACGTTAAGGTGTTCCCATATATATATATATATATATATATATATATATATATATATATATATATATATATATATATATATATATATATATATATATATATATATATTAAAGAAAAAGAAACTGTTAACTGTCAAGGTCAAGGTTAAGCTAAGGTCAACCAACATCTGCTTGCCCACACTACATAAACCTACTTAGTCTATAGGCCTATCTTAAATTTCAGTGCCCCAATAATTCCTATCTCTATAGATTCTCATACAATCTATGTTAATAAAAGATGAAATAAACAAAAAGTTATTAAAAACAATATAATTCTTTCTATATATTCTTTTTTTTTTTTTGACCTGCGGGTAGAAGCATTGGGTCATAGCTATGGAATGTCTGAAGGCCCTTGTTCAGAACACTTGGCATCAATAGGTGGCCTCTCGTGAAAAAAAAAAATGCATGCCCTTATGCCCTGTGCGTGCTGGGAAAGGGGTATGGGCAGGATTCTATAATATGTGAATTGTTTTTTAGCTTAATAACAGTTTTATATATTGTATTCACAGAGAACTTAAACTGTTTATAGACTTAGGCCTATGATACAAGTTAAAATCTTTCCGTAGTTAGTTGCAGTTATGTAAAAACGTCAATAAATACATATATTATAATTCTTATATATTATCTCAATTGTTTATAGCTTAATAACGGTTCAATATATTGTATTCACAGAGAACTTATACTGTTTATGGAGTTAGGCCTACTATACAAGTTAAAAATGTTCCATAGTTAGTAACAGTTATGTGAAAACACCAACAAATAAATAAATATATGTTAAATCTATACCAGAAATCTTGATATACATTTATAGCATATTTAATCTAAAGAAAAATGAAAGAGGAAAAAATTTGCGCCAGTTTTCGTAAATGGCAAATCTGGCAACTATCTTAAGACCGTAGGAATGCACATAGCCATTATGACATTGCAGTTTTTGCAAGTAGAGGCGGGTGGGAGGGGCAATTTAGATTTTTAAGGTTGATGAAATGAGAAAAAGGGAAGAAGAGAAACAGTAATAGGTCTGCCAGGATAGTCATAGTACTACATAGTACTATTTCCACACCGTAAGTATACGTGTTACCATATTTAGGTCACTGGATTAATCTACCTTCTCTCTGTTTTAGTTGCTAATTATTATTATTATTATTATTATTATTATTATTATTATTATTATTATTATTATTATTATTATTATTATTATTCCTATAACATAACTCACATAAAAATGAAAAATGGCAGATGAATGTGAATGAAAAACTGAAGCCACTGAAATTTACTGAGAGAATTTCGAGGTGGCGCGGCCATGTGGGAAGAATGGATACAAGATGGTGTGCATGAAGCGGGTCAGATGCGCAATGTGTCGGTGAGCTCGACGTATTGTTGATGAGGCCCACATGAAACAATGGGAAAGAAGGAAGTGTGAAAGAGTAGACTTCGTATGTTAGTACCTGGGGGGACGAGACAGTGGATGGTGATGACTGGGTAGAGAGGTTGTGGTGGAGAGAGAGAGAGAGAGAGAGAGAGAGAGAGAGAGAGAGAGAGAGAGAGAGAGAGAGAGAGAGAGAGACATATGGCGCTCTATAAGGTATCTCAAATATCTTTTCTATTTTCCTAAAAGATCCACGCATGACAACTTGAAGAAGAAGAAGAAGAAGAAGAAGAAGGAGAAGGAGAAGGAGGAGAAGAAGAAAGAAGAAGGAGAAGAAGAAGAAGAAGAAAGAAGAAGGAGGAGAAGAAGAAAGAAGAAGGAGAAGAAGAAAAAGAAGAAGAAGAAGAAGAGGAAGAAGCTTAGTGAGGAAAGGAAATAAATGATAAAATATGATTTTTTTAATATCTGTCACAACTTTAAGGATTCGTAATGTGATTGTGACACTATCTTAACTAAACGATATATATTTTTTGCGATTATAAAGTATTTAGAAGACAAAAGTATTTATACTTTGGTCATAAAAGTTTATCTAAGATCGGATTATGCGTTTATGTCTTGATAAACATTAGCTTTATAGATAAACTCTGGCTTTATATTTATAAAAATCATGTATAAACAATGAGACTAGATTTATTCGAATAAATTTATATAATTCCACAATCTAGTCACAGCTGGAATGAAACTTTTAGAATACTGTAATATTGAATCAAATGATGGAGAAGGTCTGACTATTAGAATTAACTGCATAGTAAGTAGCTTTTCTAGGAGAAGTACACTCCAAAATCAAACCATTGTTCTCTAGTCTTGGGTAGTGCCATAGCCTCTGTACCATGGTGTACCACTGTCTTGGGTTAGAGTTCTCTTGCTTGAGGGTACACTCAGGCACACTATTCTATCTAATTTCTTTTCCTCTTGTTTTGTTCAAGTTTTTATAGTTTTTACAGGAAATGTTTATTTCAATGTTATGGTGTTCTTAAAATATTTCATTTTCCCTTGTTTCCTTTCCTCACTGGGCTATTTTCCCTGTTGGGGCCCCTAGGCTTATAGCATCCTGCTTTTCCAACTAGGGTTGTAGCTTAGCAAGTAATAATAATAATAATAATAATAATAATAATAATAATAATAATAATAATAATAATAGGCCTACTACATGAACACCTGAATGTAGTGGATAATCAGAACTGAATAATCTTATGTATAACGCATAATGAATTAAATGAAAGACGGTTCTACAGATTTAATATCTAGGTCAGGAATAAGGTGTTTAAAACCGCAAATTTTCCTACACAACAAACGAAGATGAGAGTTAACAGCTGGCGTCCAGAAACGTGGTCAATGAAATTATAAATTAATTTAAAGAAAAATGGGAGGTTTATTAATAATTTAATATAAATCTATATGTATATAAAATTCTAAAAAGATATATCTATTAATATATGAACATATTTAATAGTTATTCATTAAATAATCCTAATTTATCTCTAAAACAGATAAAATCATTTGCATAGAACGAAGCCGTCACCACAGACTTGTGGAGCCGTCCGAAGACTCCGAAGCCGTGACTACTCCATATGTGTTCCCCGTTTCGTGACAGGGAGCCGTTACTTTTTAAGCTACGCAGGCGGTCCTCTGTGTACCGTTACTAAGAAGGGGAAACTTTACGGGCGTAGCCAGCTAGTTCAATTAGGGCAGAAATTGGTTCTTCTTACATCTCGCCATTATAGGTTCTTCGTCAAGAGAGCAGAAGAACTACTTAGTTGAAGAAGCTGTGGATTTCGACAAGCTTCAGATATGGGTGTTTTTTATATTTATTTTTTAAATACGTCTGGAAATTCTTTATTGCTTATAGTGATTAGATAGATAATCTTTCTATTAATATATAAATTATACTAATTTTAATATAAAATGACGTAGTACACATTAAAAACAAAGAATAAATACTAAAAACTTTCACCTAAAAAGAATTTGCGCGTGAACTCTTTAGTTCAAATAGACTTAACTCAGATAATTCAAAGCGTGCCGAAGAACTTTCAAGAGTAATTTATATATTTTTTATCATAATTTGCAGTTATTTCATATGCGAGTTGTAAATTCAATTTCATTGTACGTGTTTGTGCATAGATTTCCAATAGTGATACTATTATTTACGGGTAACTGACCTTTAGAAAGTCTTAAGTACTAAAGAAGAGGCTGAATAAATAGCGATAGTTATATCAAAAGTAAATTTGTCCTATGGGGAAGGTGGGGGAGCTTAGCACTGACAGTACTCCTCATTCAATGAACTGTATGCATTACATCGATTTTAACAGCGTTGTTTTGACCAATGGGTGCAACCCCTTAAAAAGGTTTAAAGGCCACTCATGAATGGCAGAGGCAAGGGACAGTGACATTGCCTTATCAAGCAGGACAATGCCCTAGAGACTGACCATATATACATATTATCAGCAACCGAGGCCCCGCTCCACCCAAGCTAGGACCATGGAGGGCCAGACAATGGCTGCTGATGACTAAGCAGATAGACCTGTAGGCTTCCCTTGCCTTCGCTTGCCACTCACCAGGGCAAGAAGGTGGGGCTGCCCCCCAAATTCCCTCTTCACTAACTCAGTTCCACGGGACCACCCCCAGATAACTAGCTACGCCCCTGTTTTTGGAGAATATTGAAAGGAAAGATTTCAAAATGTTCTGGTAGTTTATATTCTCTACTCACATTAATCGCATATAAAAGGATACATTTTATTAGCCGCTAATAACCTGACACACACACACACACACACACACACACACACACACACACACACATATATATATATATATATATATATATATATATATATATATATATATATATATATATATATATATATATATATATATATATTATACCTATGGTAAAACAAAGCCTAAAAATTCATAACTTTCCCATAGTTTTACGCAAAAAATATTAATATTTATAAAATAAAATAACACTTGTTATTATGGCTTCGGCATTCTCTCCTTGCCTCTGTTCAACCCACAAGTTTAACCCTTAAGGATACAGCTATATTTTATCAATAATTATTCCTACAGTCTCTCTGTGTCCTGGGTAGGTCTAACTTAAGCCTATGCATTTAATACGTGCATATTGACAAACACAAATAATAATTAATGATAAACAAATACTAACTACGTAATTTTACAAAACTACTATTGACCGAAATTATCAGCAATTACAGCGTATACAACTGGTAATTATTATTCGTTTGCACGACGAGAAATCGATGTAAATAATGTCACTATAATAACATAAACAAGACGAATAACATCACTATAAAAAACATATAAGAATCTGAATATGTAAACATCACTGTTTTCGTAGTGTCAAAAGTCCACACTTACAAGTAGGAGCGACACAACCTTACGTCATCACAGGACGGCTTCCTCAGCAGCACTGAATTCTCGGGTTTTGGAATCCTGTAAATAAAGATGGTGGCGTTCTTCTTCTTCTTCTTCTTGAAGACACTCGTGACGTCATAGTAGAATACGAAATGTTTATACACATTTACACATAAAAATACACATTCTATTTAATTCTAGTTGATTTATATTGTTATTTATTAATTCTTTTATTTATCTATTCAAAAGAGATATTCATTCATTTGCGTTTAATATAATTTGGTGATTTTTTTATAGGTAAAATAAGTTTTTGAAATGAATGAATGTAGTTGCAAAGCTCATGGGTTTCTCTATCCTGGCTGTAACCGGTTACAGCGAACTAATACCTAATTTCATAATTCTCTTTTGTAGTCAACAAAGCTACAGTTGATTTTTTAGTATACAGGGTAGGCCTATGTAGGCCCTGATGATATTTGTAAGCTACCAAATTATTCGATTTATTTCTTAATTTCAGAATTCTTTTCCTTGCATATGTTGAGTACGAGAGAGAGAGAGAGAGAGAGAGAGAGAGAGAGAGAGAGAGAGAGAGAGAGAGAGACTTTTTTATGCTCTGACACGTCTATCATTAATATTAACCTTGAAATTCCCCCTCTCCCCCCAAAGGCTTATTCTTCTGGCCTTATCGCTTCTGTTTAAGAAAAATGCAATTCAGCATGACAGAATATATTTGAATTAGGTTAATATGCGTTTTACCACTCGAAGCATATGCCTGCCTTATATATATATATATATATATATATATATATATATATATATATATATATATATATATATATATATATATATATATATATATATACACAGTATATATATATATATATATACACAGTATATATATATATATATATATATATATATATATATATATATATATATATATATATATAATATATATATATATATATATATATATATATATATATATATGTACACACACAGTATATATATATATATATATATATATATATATATATATATATATATATATATATATATATATATATATATATATATATGGATACCTTAACGTGGTGGAAAGGTTTGCATATTGCCATGATCAGACAAGCTGTACTAGTCAGGGCCATCCAAACTACATTTGTTTGCAGTGAGCGATCATAAGAAAATCTCCCACCATCACCAATCTGTACTGGCCAAACCAGGAATTTAATGTCTGAGGCCTTTGGTTGCATTTGTTGTTGTTGTGTGTGTATATATATATATATATATATATATATACATATATATATATATATATATATATATATATATATATATATATATATATATATATATATATATAATTTATTAACCTTTCTATCTTCAACAGGTATTTGGGGATGAGCATACCATGTCCAATACCAGATTAAAAACTACCACAGTCGAGCGACTATCAGGTATGAAACCCATTCCTTGTGATAACGGAATAAAGACACATTGTAAACTGGTGGGTGTCTCACATAAGTCAAGTAACTGCCAGGTAACTTTCAATAAAGTAAAAAGCTTTTCAGTTAATCTCATCTTTATTTACATCAAAAGGACCACTTGGCTACTGATCACTGCTTACGGAACTCCTCCCACAATCATCTCGATGCCCCGCCTTCCTTGACTTCGATGCCCCGCCTTCTTTGACTTCGATGCCCCGCCTTCTTTGACTTTGATGCCTCGCCTTCTTTGTCTTCGATGCCCCGCCTTCTTTACCTTCGATGCCCTGCCTTCCTTGACTTCGATGCCCCGCCTTCTTCGAGTTCAATTCCCCGCCTTCTTTGACTTCGATGTCCCGCCTTCTTTAACTTCGATGCCTCGCCTTCTTTGACTTCGATGCCCCGCCTTCTTTGACTTCGATGCCCCGCCTTCTTTAACTTCGATGTCCCGCCTTCTTTGTCTTCGATACCTCATCTTCTTTGACTTCGATGCCCCACCTTCTTTTTCTTCAATGCCCCGCCTTCTTTTTCTTCGATGCCCCGCCTTCTTTGACTTCGATGCCCCGCCTTCTTTGACTTCGATACCCCGCCTTCTTTAACTTCGATGCCTCGCCTTCTTTGACGTCGATGCCCCGCCTTCTTTGACTTCAATGCCCCATCTTCTTTGACTTCGATGCCCCGCCTTCTTTGAACTTCAATCTCCTGCCAGTGGTTTCTCAATATATAATATTTTCAATATGGTTCACTCATAATTCACTCACTAATAACTTATACGAGTAATGAACTATTTTTGATGTTTGCAAACTCGTAGTGTTTATATCATTGGGAATCTATGCGTATCACTAACTGTTATATAAACGAGTCTTTATATTTCTATTCTATAGTGTAATGCGATACCACTAACTAACAATTAAATTACTCTGTGTATTCTCCTCTCTGCAATAAATAATCACGAAGCATCCACTGGAAGACGATGCACAGGCACCACCCACCATAATATAAAACGCTTTATTTACAAGTCTATTTTATATTTTCGTCAGCAGGTCAGGCACGACAGGAAGTAGTCCTCCGGGGACCCAGCCACCAGCCCTTCTCCCTGGTTGGGGACCAGCAGACAGCGGACATGGCTCTTGTGGAGCATCGACCGACGCTTAGACACCATCCCGCTTACTTCGGAGACTCTGTACTGCATGTTGGCCTCCTGGTGAAGTACGGCGACCTTCATACTGTCGGTGGAAATTGTTGCTATTAGCAAAGAGTGCATCGGAATGGGTCAGTTTAACTACTAGAATATATTGATATATGATTAAGTAAAGGAAGTGTACGTATGTGCCTTCAATAACGCAATGAGAGCCATTGTTGATGGTGTGACGGCTATGACACAATCCAAGATTTGAGGACAATAGATAATTACCATTCCCTTCAATAAAACTTAGATAACTTACTCAGATTTAAACTAAACTAGCAATGTTCAATTAACATGAATTTTACGTTACCTAACTTGAACTAGTCCTACCTTACCTAACCTAATTCTACCTTTAATCATTACTCTAATGTTACCTAAATTAGCATTACCTTGCTAACTTTACTCTTACCTGACTCAGCAAATTTCCACTAATATCACCCAACCTGACTTTATCTAACTTTAACTTAAAAATTCCTTAAGTAACTCTTAACTGAACATTCCTTACCAAACCTAAGCCAATCTCTCTTTACCTAGTCAAATCTAATCTGTCCTTACCAAGCCTTATCTAATCTTTCCTTACCCAGTCTAACCTTACATAGATTAACAACCCTAACCTAATCTCAAAGCTTAACCTAATATTTCCTTACCCAACCTAACCAAATCTCCTAGATCAACCTAACATTTCCTTAACTAGCCTAACCTAATGTCCTAGCTTAACTTAATATTTCCTTACTTAGCCTAACCTACTCCTTCCTCACCTAGTCTAACCTCTGCTAAAACATAACGCCCGGATACTCACCCAGTCTCTAATACTCCATCTTCGAGATGCTCGCTTGTCGAACTGAACGTCCCCACCGTCTTATACGCGAATTGACCTGATAAATACATAACTGAGATTCAAATCTGTTTGCTTTGAATGTCGTGGTTGATGAGAACAATAAAACGTGAAAAAGAAAATTTCTTCTCACGCTTCCGTGAACATTAACGTATAATTTCCAAGCACCGAATTGGTACGTATAGATATCTACAAGTTAATTGCAATCAAGAATGTTGGCAAATGATTGAATTAACATTTTGAATGAGTAATTCCATTAAAATCTCAAATTAAAATCAATGGTTTTCTTACAATTGATAATTTGGATAGGTGGCTCACTATAATATAGAATCTTCGAAATTTAAAAAATAAAAATTAGAATCTAAATCAACGTTTTCTTTAAAATTAAGAACTTAGATTACTGGTTATGCTACAATTGAGAATTGAACTCAATGTTTCTTTTCAGATTAAGAATTTAAATCAGTGATTCTGCTACACCTAAGAATTTAAATCTGATTCTACAACAGCTAAGAATTTAAATCAGTGATTCTACAACAGCTAAGAATTTAAATCAGTGATTCTACAACAGCTAAGAATTTAAATCAGTAATTCTGCAACAGCTAAGAATTTACATCAGTGATTCTACAACACCTAAGAATTTAAATCAGTGATTCTGCAACAGCTAAGAATTTACATCAGTGATTCTGCAACAGCTAAGAATTTAAATCAGTGATTCTGCAACAGCTAAGAATTTAAATCAGTGATTCTGCAACAGCTAAGAATTTACATCAGTGATTCTGCAACAGCTAAGAATTTAAATCAGTGATTCTACAACAGCTAAGAATTTACATCAGTGATTCTGCAACAGCCAAGAATTTAATAAGTGATTCTACAACAGCTAAGAATTTAAATCAGTGATTCTGCAACAGCTAAGAATTTAAATCAGTGATTCTACAACAGCTAAGAATTTACATCAGTGATTCTACAACAGCTAAGAATTTAAATCAGTGATTCTACAACAGCTAAGAATTTAAATCAGTGATTCTGCAACAGCTAAGAATTTAAATCAGTGTTTCATATAAAATCAAGAACTTAAAATGGGTGAATCTATTACAACTAAGAATTTAAATCAGTGGTTATATTATAGCTGAAAATTCAAATCAGTGTTTACTTTAAAGTTAAGAATTTAAATCAAAGTTTTTATTACAACTAAGAATATAAATTAATGTTTCCAGCAAAATATAAAATTTAAATCAAAGTTTCTATTACAACTGTGAATCTACATCAGTGTTTCATTTAAAATCAAGAATTTAAATCAGTGTGTCTTTGAAAATCAAGAATTTAAATCAGTGTTTCTTTGAAAAATCAAGAATTTAAATCAGTGTTTCATTCAAAATCAAGAATTTAAATCAGTGTTTCTTTTAAAATCAAGAATTTAAATCAGTGTTTCTTTTAAAATCAAGAATTTAAATCAGTGTTTCTTTTAAAATCAAGAATTTAAATCAGTGTTTCTTTTAAAATCAAGAATTTAAATCAGTGTTTCTTTTAAAACCAAGAATTTAAATCAGCGTTTCTTTTAAAATTAAGAATTTAAATCAGCGTTTCTTTTAAGATTAAGAATTTAAATCAGTGTTTCTTTTAAAATAAAAAAATTAAATAAGTGTTTCTTTTAAAACCAAGAATTTAAATCAGTGTTTCATTTAAAATCAAGAATTTAAATCAGCGTTTCTTTTAAAATCAAGAATTTAAATCAGCATTTCTTTTAAAATTAAGATTTTAAATCAGTGTTTCTTTTAAAATAAAAAAATGAAATAAGTGTTTCTTTTAAAACCAAGAAATTAAATCAGTGTTTCATTTAAAATCAAGAATTTAAATCAATGTTTCTTTTAAAATTAAGAATCTAAATCAGCGTTTCTTTTAAAATTAAGAATTTAAATCAGTGTTTCTTTTAAAATTAAGAATCTAAATAGTCATAAGAACTAGGAGTTAAGGAACCCCATACCGATAATGCCAGTTGTGTTAGGAGATAGGATGTTATGCTCCTCAACGTAGATCCCCAGGAAATCCTGACCGTACTTCGTCTTGGATCGAGTGATGACCAGGTGGATGTCCACGTCTCCTATGAGGACCTCTAGCTTCTTTCTGTTCTTCAGGGCTACGACCACGTCTCCGTACCTGCCAGGGGAAGAAGAAGAGATAAATAAGTGTCTCTTCAGAGGAAGACTGTTTGGGCTCGGCCAGACCAAGCGCGGCTAGAGGCGAGGTTAGCGGCAAGAGGTTCCAGCTGATAATTGAAACCTTAGGTATCTTATGTAGGTGGCCAGATAGGGGTCGCGAGGCTTCCCGAGACTCCTATCTGGCCACCTACATAAGATACTTAAGGTTTCAATTATTGCCGCTAACCTCCCCGCTAGCCGCGCTTGGTCTGGCCGGGCCCTTTGTCAGGGGTACGACCACGACTCCGTACCTGCCAGGGGAAGAAGAAGAAGAAAAATAAGTGTCTCTTTAGGGGAGAGCTGCTTCTGGGGGCGGGGTAGGTTAGGAGAAAATGCTTGAATGCTTTTGGGTAAAATGCTATGAAAAGGGCACTTTTTTAAATTTAAGTAAATCATGTGTTATACTTCTTTTATTTATGAGGTACTATTTAGCAAAGATCAATGAATTATATATACGTAATGTATCTACATATTACACACGTATATGCAGATATATATAATATATGCACTGTATGCATTACTATATATATATATATATATATATATATATATATATTATATATATATATATATATATATATATATATATATATATATATATATATATTATATATATATATGTATATATATATATATATATATATATATATATATATATATATATATATATATATATATATATATATATATATATATATATATTCATATATATATATATATATGTATATATATATACATATATATATATATATATATATATATATATATATATATATATATATATATATATATATATATATATAAGTATGGAGACAGGAGCAATTACTCAAGCATAAACATTTTGGAGTAGGGAGACGCGTTCTGTTTTTTCATCCATTTATTTGCGCCGACGTTTCGTATCACCTTGATACATTTTCCAGGCTGAAACGATTACAAATCAATTGTGTATAAGTAAAAAGATACACACAACGTTTACCAACACCAAAATTAAAAAGCTTTTTAATAAATTAATAATAAAAACAGAGTAAAAACAGTAACACAGAATAACAGTGAAAGGGCTTGGAGCGAATATAGAGAAAAAAATTAATTCAATAATAATTATAATAATAATAATAGAAAAATATATAATAATAATGATAATAATAATAATAATAGAACGAACAAGACACCTACCCACAGCGGTAGCGTAAGGAGAACTGACATGAAAAATTGTTATGGAAGGGAGTGTAAACAAAACAACAGGTAATTAGGCAATAAACAATTGGGTGGAAGACGACTGGTGGTTAAGAGAAGGTACAGTTAGCTTAATCATTATTGATTCAAGGGTGGTTAGTTCATCTATATGTCGGGTTCTTCCTATTGCCTAATTACCTGTTGTTTTGTTTACACTCCCTTCCATAACAATTTTTCATGTCAGTTCTCCTTACGCTACCGCTGTGGGTAGGTGTCTTGTTCGTTCTATTATTATTATTATTATCATTATTATTATATATTTTTCTATTATTATTATTATAATTATTATTGAATTAATTTTTTTCTCTATATTCGCTCCAAGCCCTTTCACTGTTATTCTGTGTTACTGTTTTTACTCTGTTTTTATTCTTAATTTATTAAAAAGCTTTTTAATTTTGGTGTTGGTAAACGTTGTGTGTATCTTTTTACTTATACACAATTGATTTGTAATCGTTTCAGCCTGGAAAATGTATCAAGGTGATACGAAACGTCGGCGCAAATAAATGGATGAAAAAACAGAACGCGTCTCCCTACTCCAAAATGTATATATATATATATATATATATATATATATATATATATATATATATATATATATATATATATATATATATATATATATATATATATATATATATATATATTCATTTATATACATATAAACCTCGCTATAAGTTTTATCCCCAAATGATTCCTCCACCTTTTCAGCAGTGTAAGAATGAATGGGACAGCGATCCTTCTCCTATGTGTTTCTAAGGGGACACCCTCACCCTCACACACTCGAGAGAGAGAGAGAGAGAGAGAGAGAGAGAGAGAGAGAGAGAGAGAGAGAGAGAGAGAGAGAGAGAGAGAGATTAATTTGCTTTTATTTTCCTTCTTGCTTCTAAAGCAAGGGTTTGAATCAATATATATGTATGTATGTATGTATGTATGTATGTATGTATGTATGTATGTATGTATCCTATTCTCTGGAGAAAGAGGAACACCAATGTCGCCACATACATATTTATTGCAAACGTTTTTCGACGTTTCAAATGTCATCATCAGTCAAGATACGAGAAACAATACAATTTGAAATTAAAAGAATTATTATAAAATAAATAAAAATAGTATATGTATGTATGTATGTATGTATGTATGTATGTATGTATGTATGTCTTTCGACCAATAAATCTCGCCCTTCCGGGGGGCGGGTCCTGTAAGGAGTTAATCATCAGGTAGTACATTCCTGCAAGTGAGGAATATGGAATAATGTACTTATTTACTTCGAGAAAGGTGTTTAACCGGATGGGTGGGGCTTACAGAGAGAGAGAGAGAGAGAGAGAGAGAGAGAGAGAGAGAGAGAGAGAGAGAGAGAGAGAGCTTGATTCAGTCACTCAGTCCGGGCAGAATAAAATTTTCTTACTAAAATCAATTTGACATTTGAGAGAGAGAGAGAGAGAGAGAGAGAGAGAGAGAGAGAGAGAGAGAGAGAGAGAGAGAGAGAGAGAGAGATAGAGCTTGATTCAGTCACTCAGTCTGGGCAGAATAAAATTTTCTTACTAAAATCAATTTGGCATTTGAGAGAGAGAGAGAGAGAGAGAGAGAGAGAGAGAGAGAGAGAGAGAGAGAGAGAGAGAGAGAGAGAGAGAGAGCTTGATTCAGTCACTCAGTCTGGGCAGAATAAAATTTTCTTACTAAAATCAATTTGGCATTTGAGAGAGAGAGAGAGAGAGAGAGAGAGAGAGAGAGAGAGAGAGAGAGAGAGAGAGAGAGCTTGATTCAGTCACTCAGTCTGGGCAGAATAAAATTTTCTTACTAAAATCAATTTGGCATTTGAGAGAGAGAGAGAGAGAGAGAGAGAGAGAGAGAGAGAGAGAGAGAGAGAGAGAGAGCTTGATTCAGTCACTCAGTCTGGGCAGAATAAAATTTTCTTACTAAAATCAATTTGGCATTTGAGAGAGAGAGAGAGAGAGAGAGAGAGAGAGAGAGAGAGAGAGAGAGAGAGAGAGCTTGATTCAGTCACTCAGTCTGGGCAGAATAAAATTTTCTTACTAAAATCAATTTGGCATTTGAGAGAGAGAGAGAGAGAGAGAGAGAGAGAGAGAGAGAGAGAGAGAGAGAGAGAGAGAGCTTGATTCAGTCACTCAGTCTGGGCAGAATAAAATTTTCTTACTAAAATCAATTTGGCATTTGAGAGAGAGAGAGAGAGAGAGAGAGAGAGAGAGAGAGAGAGAGAGAGAGATTCAGTCAGTCAGTCAGGCTGCAATAACATTTTCTTACTATAATCAATTTTGCCTTTGAGAGAGAGAGAGAGAGAGAGAGAGAGAGAGAGAGAGAGAGAGAGAGAGAGAGAGAGAGAGAGAGAGAGAGAGAGAGAATCTTTCATTTATCTACCTACTCTACTTATAAGTTCAAACTAGCAGAGAATGTTTTTATGTTGAACAGGGTGGTATAAGTCTCATTTTATAGTATATGAAAGATCTATTTTAATGATGTTACTGTTCCTAAAATATGTTATTTAAATAGTTCATGACTTCTCTTGTAGTATATTTATTTCCTTGTTTCCTTTCCTCACTGGAGTGGAATACTATGTGACAGGAAAATAGGGGTTAAATTGAAAGGTAAAGTAAACAGGACAGTTGTGAGACCGGCAATAGTGTATGAAGGGGAGATGTGGGCAATAAAGAAGACAGAAGAGAAGAAAATGGACGTGGCAGAGATGAGAATGTTGAGATGGATGTGTGGGGTGACAAGAAGAGATAAGATACGGAATGAAGTAATTAGGGGTACCACAGGAGTTAGAAAACTATCAGATAAGATCCAAGAAAGTAGACTGAGGTGGTATGGTCATGTCATGAGAAGCAGGAGTTAAAGAACTATCAGATAAGATCCAAGAAAGTAGACTGAGGTGGTATGGTCATGTCATGAGAAGCAGGAGTTAGAGAACTATCAGATAAGATCCAAAAAAGTAGACTGAGGTGGTATGGTCATATCATAAGAGACGAACAGTATATTGGGAGGAGGGTGATGGAAATGGAGGTACAGGGAACGAGAAGGAGAGGGAGACCAAAGCGAAGGTGGGTGGACTGTATCAAGGATTACTTTCGATCAAAGGAATTAACCGGTGAAGTGTGGGACAGAGGTAGATGGAGAACGCTGACCAGAAACATCGACCCCACATAAAAGTGGGAAAAGATGCAGACAAAGAAGAACAAGAATAAGTCTTCTAGCATCCTGCTTTTCCAGCTAGAGTTGTAGCTTAGCTAGTAATAATAATAATAATAATAATGATAATAATAACAATAATAATAATAATAATAATAATAACAATAATAATAATAATAAATAGTAATAATAATAACAACAACAATAATAATAATAATAATAATAATAATAATAATAATAATAATAATAGTAATAATAATCATAATATCAATAATAATATTCTATTCTATTCTTACCTTCTTCCAGCGGCTCGTCTCCACGAAAATGTCTTCTCCGGCGGCCTCCTTTGTCGTTCCTCTTCAGCAAGGTGTTCAAAATGGTCCGCTATCACAGCATCCTCCTTCTGAGATTCTAGAAGCGTAACTCGTTTGGCAGCGTAGCCCGCCGTCGCGACGTCGTCGTCATCCGAAATGAATGCGAGCTTCCTCTCTGAGCTGGAGACCTCCGTCGTGTGACTGAATACGCCGGAATGTGGATGAACGTATTTTGGAGTTGGTCTGAATGAAGGATTCTGCGTTGATGCGTCAAGCGCGTCATAGTCCTCGGATCTAGTTTGATTCTGAGCTTCTTGTTGAGGTAGGTGTGTAGGATGTCCTATCTCTGGCTGCCTTAATATAAGGTGTGGATGAATAACTGAGAGATTCCTGCTCTCATGTGGCTGAGTAATCCTCCTTAGGCCAATAGTTGATGTATTTTCTGTCAGTAATGTTAGTGACGTTGAGTGTAACACACCATGTGGTAACGTAGCCTCGTCCAATGTAGGGGCTACTGTTGTTACAGGAAATCTATTTCTACTGGCATTCTGTAGGTGCTCTACCAATCTGCTAGGTGTCGTGTCTACGGCTGGTCTTAAGGTTTCAAAGCTTTTGGAAGCGTCCATTCCTGTTTTCCCAACTTGTACTTCCTTTCTGTTCTGAAAGTGGCTGCTAGCGGCAGCCAGAGGGTTCACGGGTCTTTTGAGCTGTTGGATTTCACCGTGGCTTCCTGTACCATGGGCATAAGTGCCCTGACTGGGTATAACACCACTATGGAATGCATGCAGATGAGGATGAGACTTGCGTCTTTGGCTGCCGTACCTATTCCTGATTGTTAGTCCCTCTTGCTCACCTTTCCTGGCGTGCGGGTGAATTGTATCGAATAGTTTCTTTAAGGAGGCATTTCTTTTAGCTCTTCTTTTGACTGACTTTCTGACCCTTCTTTTTCTTTGACCGCCTTTCTTACGTGGTGTTTTCCTAATCGAGTTGAGTGAGGTTTCATCATTAGGAACTGTACGCATAATCGGCACCTGTAGTCCTGCCCGAGTTGTCAGTCTATGGTTTACTATTGTTGGTCTGATTTTTCTGGAATCCCTAGATATTCCAGTCCATCTATTCCTGGAATTCATTGCATGAATAGCAGTTCTTCTATGTCTCTCACTGACAGGTCTTCTCTTCCTTCTTCTTTTTGAATTCCTTTGAATTTTACCACTTTTACGAACTGGATTCATGCCACTCATCTGTCTAATAACAGGTCGACTGCTTTGCGTGGAATCCAGCTTACGCATGTCAATGCTCTCACGTCTCTTGAGGTTTTTACGATTGTAGTCGTTCGTGATGCCATGCCTTAAGATACGCCTCGGTTTTACATTCTGTTTCTGCAGGCGTGAAGAATCCTGCAATCGTCTGGTTTCCATAGTTCCAGAAGAGTACGTAGCTAAGTGGTCCTCAGTTGTGTTTGCAGCGAGAGCTCGCCTTTCTCTGGGTGTTCCTCTTTTGCCATGACGTCGAGATTTCTTTCTGTCCTTTTGGCCTTTCTTACCCCTCTTGTACATCTTCTTGAAGGGCCACACTGATCTCAGAACTCTTGGGATCTGCAACACGGAGAGACGTAACTGTTATACCTCATGAAAAAGCAGTTTTGTAGAGTAATACAATAACCGATATCTCTCTATCTACCTAACAATCTATATTCAGTAAAATCATTGTAAAGTGCTGATGGTGAAATAGGTCTTTGAAAAGTTACCAGAATTCTTATATCAAGACAATGGAAACTAAACTTAAAAATAGAGAAAGTAAATAAGGTAAGATAGAGGACCCATTTATATTTGGAATATTCAAAGGAGTTATTATGTAACATAACCTTTTTTAATCTTAATTCTATCCTATCTAAAGCAGGCAAAGCTTTACTTCCATTTACTCTATCTAATCTAACAGTAGCCTACTCTGTTTACGTCCCTTTCTTTAACCTAATATAACAAAATATAATTTTACCTTGACTAATCGAACACCAATTTGCCCTACCTAATCTAAGAAAACTTTATCTTGACTAAACTAACTGCATCTTACATTACTTAACGAACCTATGGTAATTTTACCTATGGAAATTTATCCTGTTCTTACTTGACTGGCAGTCCAATACATCATGAACCATTTAAAAAAAAAGAAACGGAAAATCAGGTCTGCAAACCTTAGAATTTTTGTGTCCATGTAGAAACGCGATAGTGATGTTGTGAGGCGTGACAGTAAAGTTCACTTTGCCTAAGCTCAAGAAAAGCTCGGTGAAGTACGTGGCTTCCGGACGGCCCACGGCAGATGTCACTAAGCCATTAACAATTATTCCTGAAAATAAAAGTGTTTTAAAAAGCTATGGTAAAGTGAAGTCTAAGATGTCCCTAAGCCATTAACAATTATCCCTGAAAATAAGAGTGTTTTCAAAAGCTATGGTAAAGTGAAGTCTAAGATGTCACTAAGCCATTAACAATTATTCCTGAAAATAAGAGTGTTTTCAAAGGCTATGGTAAAGTGAAGTCTAAGATGTCACTAAGCCATTAACAATTATTCCTGAAAATAAGAGTGTTTTCAAAAGCTATAGTAAAGTGAAGTCTAAGTGTCTATTCTCACGACGGTCAAACAGTGACATCAATTTACGAAATAGTATTACAAGGTGGTGCTTTACTTATTTCATGCATTTAATCTAATTTTTCCAAGCTACAGCTATGGGAAAAACTAGCTATTAAAAATGCCGTATCAAAGTTTTGCTAACCTGAATTCTCATCCCGGACCAAGCTCAGCACTTGTCCGTGCTGGCCGTGAATGTCGAAACAGAATGGCATGTCCATCCCGGACACTTGGACCACGAAGTGAGGGTCGTTGTCGCCTGTTGAAGGAAATGAGATTGGTGACGACTTTAATGCTGAGGCAGATGGGAGAGGCCACTTGATACTCTTAAGGTGTTATGTTAGATTAGAGTAACAGGTTTAAAGACCACTTGTGAGTGGCAGAGGCAAGGGACACTGACATTGCCCTAGAGACTGACCATACACATATATGATTAGCACCTAAGTACCCTCTCCACTCAAGCTAGGACCAGGTGAGGGCCAGGCTTTGGCTGTTGATGACTCAGCAGGCAGACCTATAGCCTTCCCCAAAAACCCTATACTTAGCTCACAATGATGGTGAGGTTGCAGACATTACAAAAAGTATCGAGGTTAAGCGGGACTTGAACACGAGTCTGGCAGAACGCCAGTCAGGGATGTTTATAATAGGAAAGAATAAAGTGTGGGGGAATAACATCAAAGATTAAAATACTTCTTAAAATGGTAGGGAAAACAGAAGTGTAAGACTGCCAAAGCTAAATATATCAACTTCTCAAAAAATAAAACTACAAGGATAAAGGAATACAGAAGAAAGAACAGAGTGAAAAGCTTAGTTTTATAAAGTTGAACTGTTATACGAAAGTCAAGGGAATGGCAATTACGACTGAGGTAGTTTACTGTAAATTTCCCTGCCTAGCAATCTGTTAGATGGGAGTTCGAGACCCACTCAAGTTTTATATTTTCTAATAGTGTCTGCCAAAAATTACGCAAAATATTTGCAATTTACTTAACATTGCAATTATTTTCTGAGTAATGCTGCATACTTATACCTTGATGTACTTTATCCAAAAATGTTACAGAATTATCATTGGGTCATACTCAACATGACTACCAAGTTTGGTCAAAATTGGTACGGCAGTTCTTGTGCAAAGTTGCTCGCAAACAAATAATTTAACTCGCAAACAGACGGGGTGAATACATACCCTTTGCAAAATCTTCGATTTTGGTTAAGGCCGATAGAGACAAAGGGAAAAACAGGCTTACCAAATGAGAACCTGTTATTACTGGCAGTATTCAATCTCGTGCTGAGCGGTGCCGGCAACGTCTTGGCGAATTCCGCCTCGCTGAGTAGCGCCAGGTGATCGTAGAAGAGGGTCAGGCTACCTGTGTTCGATTTCTGGTAGCGAGAGGCCGACTTGGTGCTGAGGCCGTCTCCATCTTCGATGTTTTCCTCGCCTAATTCTTCTTCTTCTTCTTCTTCTTCCTCCTCTTCTTCTCCTTCTTCTTCAGGTTTCAAGGTGGTTAACTTGGTTACGAACTGGAACTGGGTGAGAAAGAATAATGAAAATGGAACATTTGGGAAAGCTAGACATATCAATGACGTTTGAACTTAATTTTGTAGCAAAATAACTACTAAGAATAACTTTCATGATGATGATGATCATCATCATATCCCCCTAGGCCTATTGACGCAAAGAGCCTCAAAACTGTCCTCTTCGCTTCCCATTGACTGACTAAATCCATAGAGGATTCATTGGCTAGATTCATCAAAGGGTAGCCAGTTCCTTGTGATGCGCATTGCCTATCTAACTAAGGCAAGTAAACCCTGCTGGTCCATACTAATTCCAGCAGGATCATCCACCAGGCATCAGGAATAGAAGCCAAAGAGACAACTTGTTGCTCTCCTTAAACCAAATCCGTCACTTTGCTGCCAGTGACTTCTTCAAGATTTAAGCGGGGAGGGGGCATTTCCTCCTCACCCAAAGTTATCGTTACTCCTCCAAGTCGCTCATCCGCTTATATAACCGTACGCAAACGTGGATTGCAAAGATATACCGCCTACCACATTAAAAGTAAAGTAAAGCTTTAAAACCAAATTATATCCGGCCATAGAAAACAGAATATTGAGTACAGTATTGGACTTATTATGGATGCCACAATGTATGGTTTATACCAAACACAATTTGTTTTAAATAAAATTAAACACATATGCAAAGTGGGAAATAAAGAGCTTTTCTCCGGTCTACATTATATGAATCTGTAAATTCATAAAAACTCTTACCTTGCCAGTTCTCAAAATCCTCATAAGTACTTGTAAATCTTTTTCTTTTACCCCTACATCTTCTCAATAATGAAACCCATTTCAAAGAGTGATTCTACATGGCTAAGTACATTAACTCCAGTCACACAAAACATACCGGTTGTGCTATCTTTTTTACCAATACCTACTTTTACATTCAAAACACCAAACCCAACTACCCTTTACCTTTGTAATCCATCCACGCATAGATTAAGTCTCTCCCGCTTAATTTTAGTACTCTAAAATCCTGAGGCTTATAACATATGAATAAAACGTTTTCTTGCTATACCCACTTTCAGATTATCTTTAGACAGATGTGTATGGACTAAAATATATCACGACATTCTCGCTGACACAGCACAAGAAGAAGACACTGCAAGCCATGGAAACTCTGTACTTTACCTTGGTATCACTACAGAGAAATAAATCAAAATTAGCTCGCCTCGCATTCACTAATTAGGTATCGAATAATGTTGAAAAATCTTACGAATGAGACGATAAAGACGATGCATAAAATCTGCTTACCTGCAGCGCTATCTCGAGGGCACGGAAGTTCATCTCAGCCCTCAGGTTTCGATCCTCCACCACCTCTTGCATCTCCAGTAAATCCTGATCACCAAAAAGAAAAAGAATGCTACTTGTTTAAAAAGCTGAGATGGTCTGAACCTGTTATGAAAATGAAAGTGTAAATTCAGTTGAATATCCAGAAGAAAAAATATTACTCGTTTCTAAAAGTGAGATGGTCTGAACCTATTATGAAAATGAAAGCGTAAATTCAGAATGGGTAACAGATATGTAGTGGCAAAATGAAGAACAGTTAAATATCCAGAAGAAAATATATTACTTGTTTCTAAGCGTGAGATGGTCTGAACGTGTTAGGAAAATTAGTGTAATTTAAAAATGGGTAACAGATATACAATGGCAGAATGAAGATCAGTTAGATACCAGGAAGAAAAAAATATATACTTGTTTCAAACGATTGAGATGGTCTGAACCTGCTATGAAAAAGGAAATGCAAATGAAAAAAATGGTTACAGATATGAAATAGCAGAATGAAAAATGGTTGTAAATTCCAGAAAATCATGAAGACTATACTCTGATGGAAGTTAAAATCAAAACGGCTAATTCTCTTTGTGTCTGACTCCGTGAAGAGAATCGGACCTCAAAATATTTTTACAAGATGATATCTTTAATTGTCTTTTCTAAATGAATTTTACTATACATCAATAAAAACAACAACAACAATAATGATTATAACAGTAAAAACTAGAAAAAGCACTCTGGGAGTGCAGACCTCCGCCATGGCAACTCATTTTTCGAAACCAGCTTGCCTTTCCCAGAATCAATTCATACCGTAGGCGTGTTTGAAGTCTGTGTGACAGCCATGTGCGAAATTGGGCTTAAGGTTACGGTTAATTCGGTCGACCTTTTGCTTGACCTTGACATTTGACCTAGGACTTTCAAAATTGAATTAATCCGTGAAAGTTTCACTACTCTATGAGTAAAATTGTGTCCAGGAAGATGTTCACAAACAAACGGACAGAGGCGAAAACATAACCTCCTTCCAACCTTGATGGCATATGTAATTAATAATAATAAATCAATTGACCGCTATAGAGATAATTCCACATTCACTTTTTTAGGATATTCAATTTTAATCAAATTCAATCAGACATTTGTAAAAGACTTAATTTATCACTATAAAAAAGCTTAAATATATACTTAACACTTTTCTACTTTTGGGGTTAGGGGACACACACACACAAACACATACACAAACACACACACACACTGCCATTTATTACAATGTACCAAAAGTATCCTACCTTGACAGTAAGATAGGCCCACAGCCTCTCTACATAATTATCCCTCTCAACGACTTTATCTGGGGTAGAAACTCTCGATACCCGAAATTGAAGGGGTCCTTCATTCCCTTGGCCGGTCACTAAGGGCTTCACCTCCTGCACGCCTTCCTTGAGTTGTCCTGCTAATACCATCTGTGGAGGGAGAGAGATTCAGAAATCGTAAGGACTCGTAAGGTGGATAGAAATGTATGAGTTATGCATAAAACGTTTTCTATGAATGAACGTTTTAAACGTTTTCTATTTATTTGAGGCATAACTAAACTAAAACGTATTTCCTTCATTACACCCACTTGATTTACGTCTAATATTGCACTTATAATAACTTTAAAGGTAATTAAACTTACTAAAACTACTACAAATACAAATTAATTCTTTCCCCTACTTCATCTCCAGCGTAGAATGTCGTCGGGCCTTGTCGAACGATCGAATTAGTGTCGACTTGATCGTCCATGTACATAATTTCAACATCCGTCATTAGCGGGGACGAGATCTTGTCGTAGAAGCTCTTCAGCTGTTCCGCTGGGCGAACGTTTTCGTCTATCTTACCCATGAAGCCCTGGTTATCCGTGCTTACCTGTCTCAGAAGCCTGTGGATTTGCAATAAGGGGATGATGATAATAATAATGATACTACTACTACTACTACACTACTACTACTACTACTACTACTACTACTAATAATAATAATTATAATAATAATAATAATAATAATAATAATAATAATAATAATAATAATAATAATACCTCAGGAGAACATCCAGGTTAAATAATAACAATAATCATAATAATGATAATAATAATAATAATAATAATAATAATAATAATAATAATACTTCAGGTGAGCACCAAGGACAAATAATAATAATAATAATAATAATAATAATAAAAATAATAATAATAAAAATAATAATAATAATAATAATAATAATAATAATACATCAGGTGAGCATCAAGGACAAATAATAATAATAATAATAATAATAATAATAATTAATACCTCATGTCAGCATCATGACCAAAACCTAAAGAGTGAATCGGGAGATGGTGTATGTTGGCTTCGCGAACGTTCCGCCTGAGTTGCGACGGCTTCTTTTCTCCGAGGTTGGCCCTGCCATCAGTCAGGAACACGACCTGCGAGGGACTTCTGATTAACTCTGAGTTTTCCAAAGGCTATTCTAGCCTAGCATGTAATAACGATTAAACTCTAAAACATCGGATAGTCGTAATTAGATCGATACATATAATACTCGCTCCGTATCACGTACGTACGCAAAACTGTATCTTCAGTGTACAGTGGGAAATTTAAGGTTTCTAAGAATACCTGTTTGGCTCCTGAAGTTAGATTGAACTTGTTGACGTCCTCCAAGGCTCTGAGAAATGCCTCGTTGAAGTTTGTTCCTCCGAGGGCCTGCAGCCGCTGCACGCGAGATAGACTTCGCTCGACCTCCTCTGGGACGGCTCTGAACACTCCTAGGGAGGTCACACGAGTTGAGAAAACCAGTATCTGTGGTAGAGGATTTATATCTATCAATTAAATATTCAAATGAATCCTGTGATGGAAATATAATGATTCAGACCTAATATGGATAGAGAAAATATTTCCTGAGGTTGAAGATCATTATAAAAGAGGCAGACTTACTTGATACTTCTGCGACAACTTTAGTATACTTTACAACTTTTAGAGCGATGAATGAATTAAGTTATTGTGATGTATTGTACCTGTGAGTATATGAAACAAAGATAGCCTTTTCTCTCCTATCAGAGAAATAAAGAGATCCCCTTTTCTTGCATATCAAATAAATGCTACAGTTTTTTTTACAAATAAAAAAATATTTTCAATGCCAAATATTTGTCACTCTAACTTTAGTTGGACCTTCTCTATATCCATCAGCTGATTTTCTACCATACCCTACTCTATTATCATTGCCCAAATGGTAAATGTATGTAACATTAGGCCTGGCTTTCCATTATATTAGTATAACTGCCTTTAGACATCAATATTTAATTAAATTTACACCTGCAGTATCGCTACTTCTGCATTACCGGACAACGAGGAACATCATATGTTGTTTAAACGTACAGAACACATCAATTCTTTGCACACCTCGCTGTGAGGAAGGGCACCCTGTCACACCTTCACTACGCGGCGAGTTCTCGTACTTAGCCCCACCCACCATCTCCGGCATCTCTCTCTACACTATATGTTTGGTTGCAAACGTACAGTTTACCAAAAGAATTCCAGGAACAACCGCGCTCTGATACACCCGGTAACACCCTTACTACTTGGCAAGCTCTTTTAGCCTTGCCCACCATCCCCGCCATCTTCCCCTCCACTATCTATTTGGTCACACGCCGCGGAGTAAGGGCGCGAGAGAGTGCGCTTTCTCGGAGCAAGGTGTGCTAGGAATTCCTACGTCTAACTAAACATTGCATCTATATTACAACAACATCTCGCTTTACCTCGTAGGAATCCTCCGGCGGAAGATTGGACAAAATAGCTCTCATGGCCACTTTGAGTTGAGTCAACTTCCCGTTGTCGTGCATCGAGCCGGACACGTCCAGTACGAAAACCGTGTGGGTCGGTAGCTTCGGAAGACCTTCGGGAGAGAAGCGGTGCACGAAGAACTGGCCTAAGATCTGTTATGTAGGGAGAGAGAGAGAGTTTCTTAGATTTTTCTAACAGGTGTTTGAAGTTCTCATTAAGTTTATTTCTACATGATTATCATCTTTAACATCAATTTTCTTTTAAATTATTTGATTTTTTGCCTTGAAACTTGATGATAGCAGTAATAATAATAATAATAATAATAATAATAATAATAATAATAAAAGCCTTTCTAAATCCCATTTATATTATGAGTTCCTAATTAAAAAAACAAGTGAAGCTTTGATTTTTTCTTCGTCCTTCTATATTCCCAACATCCTCCACACACCTATGAAAAACAAAGAGCAAAGGAACACAAATACCTGTATTTCTCCCCCGTCTGTTGTCCTCTCCACGTCGTATATGACGGAGAAAGTGTTGGAATAGTCGTAGATTTCGTCGGCATCTTCGTCAGCCGATGTCGTCTCCTTACTGGAGTCTGGCACTGTGAAATTCTGCCGGCTCAGAGAAGCCGTTACTTCTCCCGGGCTTAGCGTTACCTGTTCCACTGTAATGAAGCGTGATAGTAAGAAACCTAGTATGAAGAGATGAAGCTTATGTCACGCAATCACTGCAACGAATCGTGAAATTAAGAAACCTAGCACGAAGGGATGTACGTCAAACAACGGCACGTCACTTTCTTCCAGACAGTTCTATGTATTAACTACTTCTAGTCTTTCACTATCTAATCTGATATTCCTATCTGTCTCTCTATAGCTTTTACTTGCTATCAATTACTTCTAGTTTCCTACGCTTGTAAATGCTTTGGAGACATTTCACCAGTTTCTGTCGAATCTCTTTACGATCACTAACTAACATCATATTCGTTTGCATACGCAATTTTGTTTTTCACAACTTACCCCTTATATTGCACAAACTCCTTTGATTCATGTTCTTACTTAGCAAAGCCAGATAAGGCAAAAGAAAGTAATCCTCACCTTCAGTGGAATTGGCTTCAGAGCTCCAAGGAATCCTCAGGATCTGAAAATTCTTGATTTCCTCGGTTTCGAAGATCCGCACCTTGACCTCAACGTTACCAAGCCACTGCGAAGAACAAAAGATAAGTTTATATATGAGAGATCTGTTTTTAATGTTGTTTTACTTTAATTGTTCATTACTTTTCTTGTGGTTTATTTATTTCCTTGTTTCCTATCCTCAGTGGGTTGTTTTTCCCTGTTGGAGCCCTTGGGCTAATAGCAGCCTGCTTTTCTAAGTAGGGTTGTAGCTTAGATGATAATAATAATTCTTAAAGTATTTTATTTCAATTGTTCATTACTTTTCGTGTGGTTTATTTATTTCCTTGTTTCCTTTTCTCAGTGGATTGTTTTTTCCTGTTGGAGCCCTTGGGCTAATAGCAGCCTGCTTTTCCAACTAGGGTTGTAGCTCAGATAATAATAATAATAATAATAATAATAATAATAATAATAATAATAATAATAACAATAATGATAATCACAAAAACAACAACAACAATAATAATAATAATAATAATAATAATAATAATAATAATAATAATAATATTACCAATAATAATAATAATAATAATAATAATATTACCAATAATAATAATGATAATAATAATAATATTACCAATAATAATAATAATAATAATAATAATAACAACAATAGTAAAATAATAATAATAATAATAATAATAATATGATTATTTCTAGCTTACCTTTGCTACTCCTAGATGAAGATCATAACTATAACAGCCCTGCCTTCTCACTAACAACTGTTCGTAAGTCATGTAGAAGATGACAGTTTCGAGACCCCTGGCCTTGGCACTTGCTCGGAAGTTCTGTGTGGCGTCGCCTCTGCAACCAGATTAAAAAAATGTATATAATTAACTGAACTTATGGTATGGTCTATAGACTGTTTACAGTTTCATATTGGACTGTCGTTTATAAATCCATCCAGTTGTATAATGGTATATCAGCATCTGTTTGTGGTCAAGAAAGATATGAGGTGTACTAGTCCTGGACACCTATACTAGGTTGGGTTGCTGTGAGAGATGAGGTTGAGGTCCACCAATATCGCCAATCTGCTGTTTCTAGCGTGGTGATGAAAATGGCCTAATCTTAAAATAACTAAGGCATGTCTGAGGCCTTTGTCCTGCACTGGACTAGAAAAGGCTGAATTTGTTATTGTATATATATACTGTATATATATATATATATATATATATATATATATATATATATATATATATATATATATATTCAAATAAGCCATATATATTTTTGATATATTAATGTCTGGATTCTCTTAACGACCTCGGGATCAGAGCCCCAGGCGAAATCACACAAAGACAAGAGCTTGGCTCCGGCCGGGAATCGAACCCTGGTCGGCAAACTTATATAGACAAGCTCTTGTCTTTGTGTGATTTCGCCTGGGGCTCTGATCCCGAGGTCGTTAAGAGAATCCAGACATTAATATATCAAAAATATATATGGCTTATTTGAATATGAAAAAAAACACGTAAAAATGTGCAAAATTTATCATATATATATATATATATACATATATACATATATATATATATATATATATATATATATATATATATATGTGTGTGTGTGTGTGTGTGTGTGTATGTATGTATGTATATTATGTACATACATATGTACAATAGGTTAGGTTAGGTTGCATAATGAAAGGTCAAGTTAGCTAAAGCTAGATGAATTTAAGTTATGAAAACGAGATAAAGATGAGGTTAAGTTAGCCAGTTATAACAGCTCTGGTAAGTATAAGTGAGGTTTGTTGGTTATTAAGTGTATCAGGCTAAGCAAGGTTTGGTTCGTCTATAAAAGGTGTCTTCATAAGAAACTAGAGGGGCCACTACGTCAAGCAGTCTTCTTTTGCTCTTACCTCCACTGCGTACTTGTACTTCGATGTATTATCTTCAAAATCTAATGGATTTGTCCTTGGGTCATACCCCAATTGTCCACCAAGTTTGGTTGAAATTGAAACTGTAGTTTTTACGTAATGTTGTTCCCAAAAATTAAACTAGACAAATTATTTTCCATTTACTTAACATTGTGATTATTTTCAAAGTACTGCTGCGCATTTGTACTTATATGTGCTTTATTCAAAATGTTACAGAATCACCCTTTGGTCATACCCAACATGACAACAAAGTTTGGTCCAAATTGGTTCAGTGGTTTTTGCGTAAAGTTCTACAGAAACAAAATAATATATTCAATTGACTAAAGATAACGATTATTTTCAAAGTACTACGACGTAGTTGTACTTTGGTGTACTTTATCCAAAGTGTCACATATTTATCCTTGGCTTATAACGACATGACTTCAAAGTTTGGTCAAAATCGGTACAATAGTTTTTGTGTAAAGTTGCTCACAAACAATCAAATATATAAGCTAACAAAATGACGAAACAGACAGTAACGAATACATACCCTTCGCGACCTCTTCGATTTTGGCGATTCAAATATTGTTTTCTCTTTTAATATAAGTATTTTTAAGTTGTGATTATTACACTGGAATGAATAATACAGATATGTATTATAAAATAATAGTTAAAAAAACACACTCATAAGAAAACGACTCGTATTCCAAAATATTTACCTTGTGTGACGTTTGCCGCTCCCACCCTGCGGAGTCTTTGGACCAGCTCTCCTCACTCGCTCCTTCTCCGCTACGATAGTGGTGTGGTTTTTCCCGCCAATGTCTCTGGACGTAAAGGGTTAATTAGAGGAAACTTCACTGTATATATATATTTATATATATGTATATATATATACATATATATATGTATGTATGTGTATATATATATATATATATATATATATATATATATATATATATATATATATATATATATATATATATATATTACAGATCTAAGGAGAGAAAGTGAAAGAACTAATTCTAAGAAATAAAATAAAATAAAATGAAATAAATCTGATGAGTTTAGTTTAGCAATACAAAAGAGGTACTCCTAGCTAGTTGGTGAAATGAAAGCAAGTAAAGAATATAAATATAAATAAATATATATATATATATATATATATATATATATATATATATAAATATATATATATATAAATATATATATATATATATAAATATATATATATATATAAATGTATATATATATGTATATATATATATATATATATATATATATATATATATATATATATATATATATATACTATTATTATTATTACTTGCTGACCTACACCCTAGTTGGAAAAGCAGGATGCTATAAGCCCAGGGGCTCCAACAAGGAAAACAGCTCAGTGAGAAAATGAAATAAAGAAAAATAAAAGATCCTAAGAACAGTAAGAACATTAAAATAAATATTTCTTGTATAAACTATAATAACTTTAACAAAACAAGAGGAAGAGAAATAAGATAGAATAGTGTGCCCGAGTGTACCCTCAAGCAAGAGAACTCTGACCCAAAACAGTGGAAGACCATGGTACAGAGGCTATGGCACTACCCAAGACTAGAGAACAATGGTTTGATTTTGGAGTGTCCTCCTAGAAGCATGCCCAAACCATCTCTCCATTTACCCCTTAATATTATTATTATTATTAATTGCTAAGCTACAACTCTTGTTGGAAAAGGAGAATGCTACAAGCCCAGGGGCTCCAACAGGGAAAATAGCCCAGTAAGGAAAGGAAACACGGAAAAATAAACATTTTAAGAATAATATTAAAATAAATATCTCCTATGTAAACTATAATAACTTAAACAAAACAAGAGGAAGAGAAATTAGATAGAATAGTGTTCCCGAGTGTACCCTCAAGCATGATCTCATCTACATGTCACTCGGGGAACCAACGTAATATCAACTTCACCTCACAAGGGAATTGAACCCGGGTCCCCCTCGCTAGCTTCGAGGCCATTACGTATTTCTAGAAATACCAAAATGTCAATGAATGTCACACACCGGATTTGCTAGAAATACTATTGCAACCGGAAACGAGTCATTGCAAGACACAGGAAAAACAGGAGTTAAGTTTATGACGTGTGTGTAATTGTAAATGTGATTGTGTAATTGTAAACGTGATTCATAGATCGAGGTATTTGTAAACCCAGAGGCCGATGGGACTGGCAATCCGTGGGATGGAAAGGACTAATGTGGGAGTATTTAACAATAGTGTATGCGACCCACCAGTACTGACGGCTGAATAATTAGATATGCATGCAAACAGATTGTTTTCTCCAAGTGAGTCTACCGGGGTACACCCCCGCTCCACCAGGGTGTGACTATTCCCTCTCCCTATCCGAAAGCAGGAAGAGACAGAGTAGTCATGTTTGGAGATAACGCTCAGTGTGATTGGAATATATATATATATATATATATATATATATATATATATATATATATATATATATATATATATATATATATATATATATAATCACATAGCAAATATAATTGCTACCAACAATCACACAAGTAAAAAAGAAAAAAACTTCAACACAATCAAAACACAACTAGGACAATATCTCAAAATAAACTAAAAAATACCATAAAGTACAAAAAATACACAAAATACTCAAAGTACAAAAATAAAAACTCAAAATATAAAAATCCCTAAGAAGATCCACACAGGGAAAGGTAACCTCAGGTGAGTATCCTAATCACACGAGGCAAAAATTGTAAACAAAACCAAGAATCCTCTTCTTACATGACGAGCGAGGAGACGTAAGCATCCTTGGGGAGGTTCATCTTGAAGGAGACCTCTTGCGACGTGTTGCGAAGGTTGGCGTAAGCCGCCGTGACGCGGGTGAAGGCGTACCGGTGCTCCACGTCACTCTCGACTCGTAGGATGTCGAGGGTGACACCTGAAGCTTTGATCTGGAGGGCGAAAGAAGGTGGATGGAAGGTGTTTTGGTTAGAAGAAGGTTTTCTGGAGGAAAAGGCTAATAGGAGCAGGTGAGTCTGACCCATCCTTGTCCATTTTAATTTCTTATTTTAAAAGTATTTTTACATTTAATGGTAATGATAGCTCGCATAAGACAGTACTACTATATACTGCATCTAATACTTTTACTTAAGCCAATTCTATCAGAGAGAAACAGGTAGGTCTGCCCCATGCCTCACCATTTCCATTTCCTAGTATCTACTTATCTAAAAAATACTTCTACTATT